>NC_061117.1:105026222-105326222 GCF_002878395.1 Capsicum annuum
TATATATATATATATAGCACAATATCCTTAGATTTACTTACATAGTCCACGTGAAACAAATATAATTATACACGCATCACTTTATCAAGGTGGTTGGGTAATTAACATTTCAATTCCATAATTTAAACTAAAGTCTGACTTGAATTAAATTCCAAATATCACTAGTATCTATAATGCACTAGTTGGTGGAACCAAATAGCTAGGACCATTGTATTTTTAATCGACGCACACAAAAGTGAGATGCCCTAAAACATTAAAATGACAAATTATGTGAACCATGAAAAAAGCACCTTCATTCAACGTCAACTTCCTACATGATAGGAACCATTTTGATCCTTTTATAGGGATGCAACATACACAAAGAGGACCACAAAAGGCTGTTTAATAGACTTGAAGCACTTCCACTTAAAACTGGAATAGATACCCTGTGATGGAGCACAAGCCGCAGTCATTTTCATATGAAGTCCACGTGGCAAAGCTCTTCACTTTACTTCTCTTTCCGTTTATAGATTTAACGGAAAAGAGAAAAAATGCATTCTAACATATTAAAACTAGTTTTAATTTGTTCTCCTTTTGACCAAGGGCGTCAATCGGGCCGGTTTGACCCAACCCGAATCGATCCAATTAAATAATTCGGTCCGATTAACCTACGAGCTGTATCAATTTTAAAATTAGGCCTGATTAACCCGGTCCGACACAAAATCGGCCCAGGTCCCCCGGTTAACCGGCCCGGATACATTTTAAAAAAAAAAAAATTATAGTCCGTTGGAATTTTATTTAAAGTAGTCTATATATTGAATGGTACGTATATATGTGTACATATAGAATATAGACCCTAAAATAGTATATATTTAACGTATACATGTGTATATGTTTTATAAATTAGTTTATAACTATATATAGTGTGTGTGTATATATTGTAGTATATATAAATTAGTATATATCTTGTAGTATATGTTTTATTTAAAGTAGTACATATATTGAATCGTACGTATATATGTGTATATATTTTCTATAGACTCTAAAAGAGTATATATATTTAACGTATACATGTGTATATGTTTTATAAATTAGTATATAACTATATATATAGTGTGTGTATATATTGTAGTATATATAAATTAGTATATATCTTGTAGTATATATTTTATTTAAAGTAGTACATATATTGAATGACACGTATATATGTGTATATATAGAATATAGACTCTAAAGTAGTATATATTTAACGTATAAATGTGTATATGTTTTATAAATTAGTATATATCTTGTAATATATGTTTTATTTAAAGTAGTACATATATTGAATGGTATGTATATATGTGTATATATAGACTATAGACTCTAAAGTAGTATATATTTATTGTATACATGTGTATATGTTTTATAAATTAGTATATATCTTGTAATATATGCTTTATTTAAAGTAGTCATTTATTGAATGATACGTATATATGTGTACATATTTTCTATAGCTTTGAAGTAGTATATATTTAAGATCTACATGTGTATATGTTTTATAAATTAGTTTATATATTGTAGTATATATCTTGTAGTATATATTTTATTTAAGGGCAAAATTCAAAAATAGCATACTTATCCCCTTAATTATGAGTTTCATAGCAATAGTTTCATAATTATATAATATAGCAAGTTGTATTTTATATTTTTGTAAACTGTAGCTACAAAAATACAAATAATATTATTTTTACTGCCCTTATGATCGATATGTATTTTGTATTTTTACAAGCTGTTGCTATAAAAATACAAATACATACAAATACATATGCTACAAAATGTAATTTGATAAAAGTGCTGTTATTTTTTGTAATTTAATACTTAAGTATGCTACTTTATGTATTTTTTCTTTTATTTAAAGTAGCATATACATTTAACTAACGTATAGTCGTATACATGATTACATGTGTAATTGTGTATATGTGTATATATTTTTTAAATTCTAGTATAGTATATACTATTTAGATAGTGTATATATATTGTTTAACGTATTTAAAATGTATATAGGTAGGTATATATAGTGTATATTGGAGATTTTTTTTTTTTTTAAGTTTTGACCGAAATTTTGATCAGGTTTGACCGGATTTACACGGGTTGGATCGGATAAGGTTTATTGGGCTTGTCCCGGGTTGTTTCTAAAAATATTACTGTTGGGCTCTAAATCTAACCGACCCGTTAAACCTGACCTGGATCCGGACCAGTCCACAACCGGGTTAAAATTGATAGACCGATTCCGTCCCAATTAACAGGCTTACTTTTGACATATTGGATTCAAGGATTTAACGTTAATTTCTTAATTCAAATTTCCCTTTCTTCCATCTATTGGATACCAATTGCAATTAACGTTGAGTTAAAATTGCATTTCTTTTAATGGAATTATAAAATTACACATTGACTTTATTAAATAGGGTTCACCAAAATGTTGGTCCATGTGGCTGCAACCATAATTAAACTGATCCATCGATTTAATCCAAAACAACTAATGATCATTTAATTCAATAATAATGGAGTCGACTTCATTAGGCTAGAAACCATCGAGTTCGACAACCAATAAATTTCAAATTGAAACAACTCAACAGTTATAACGTATCTATTTAACAACTTTAGAGTTTTAACAAAACTCTATGGTTATTATTTGAATTTTTTCTAGGGTTTTTTTTTTTTGTAGAAATGATATTTAAAATAAAAAATATCACAAGATCTTGAATTTGAAATATCAAGTTTATCTCGCAATAAATTTCTAGGTTCAAAATTCAACTCAAGCACCGATGATAATTCAATAATGTGATCCAAAATATTCTAGCATAATTCCAATAACAAGTATTGACATAAATAGGCTTAATAATAATTTCTCAACCTCGAGAAATGTACAAATTTCAAAAGCTCTCCACAAACTTCAAATTTGTTTTTCGGCAAAATGCTCTATTGAATCCCAGTAATATGTAAGTTTTGTAAGTTGGATACTTCTACTTATATGTTTATCATCTGGACCCTTGAACTCATAAAAAAACAACATTTTGCACCCTTTGACCGTTGACCTTGGAACTCATAAAAAAACAACATTTTGCACCCTTTGACCGTTGACCTTGCCTATGTGGCAAGGTCACGGTGACTAGGACAAAGAGAGTGTAACCACTCACCTAGGGGTGCGAGTGGGGGTCAATTTTTAGCTAATTTTACATTAAAATAATTAAAAAAATAATATTAAAATTTTTAAAAAAAACTAAAAATGGTCTTTTTTTTTTTCCCATCTATTAAAATTTAAAAATATTTTTAAAAATTTTAAAAATTAGAAAAAAAACTAAAAATATTTTTAAAATTTTAAAAAAAATTTAAAAAGGATCCTTTTTTTCCCTCCATCTTTTTAGATTTAAAATATTTTAAAAATAATTTAAAAATGCTAAAAAATAATTTTAAAAATTAAAAAATCATTTTAAAAATATTTTTAATTTTTTTTTTTTAAATTCCTTTCCCCCCCCCCTCCCCTCTCCAGCCGCTCCCCACCCCACCCAGCCTCCCCCACCCCCACACCCCTCAACCCCTTCTTTTTTTCCTCCATCCTTTTAAATTTAAAAATATTTTTAAAAATTTAAAAATAATAAATTTTAAAAAAATTTCCTACCCTCCTTTCCATCCCCTCCCCACCCCATCCAGCCTCCCTCACCCCCGGCCGTCCCCACCCTACCCATCCCCGCCCCCCCCCCTCCCCCAGCCCTCCACCCCACCCTAGCCCATCCCCTACCCATCCATCCCTATGTAACCCCTCCCCCTTTCGCAGCCCCCTACCCCACCTAGCCCATGCCCATCCTACCCAGCCCCATACAACCCCTTCCCAAGCCCCCACCTCACCTAACCCCTTTCTCCAGCCCCCCACCCCACCCAACCCCTCCCCATCCCCTATCCCACCTAGCCCCACACAACCCCTTCCCCTAGTTCCTAGCCTCCCACCCCACCCCAGCCCCACCCAACCCCTCCCTTCACAATTAATTTAAATTAAATATTTTAAATATGTAAATCATATTTAAATTAATTAATTATTTAAGTAAAATTTATTTAAATTAGGTAAGAATTTTAAATTTGATAAATTAATTAATTTAAAATTTAATTAATTTAAATAAATTAATTAGTTAAGAATTTTAATTGATTAATTTTTTAATAATATAAATTTAAAATTTAAATGAATTAATTAAATTAATTTTAATATTTAATTAGTTTTAATGTAATATTTTTTTATTTTTTTTATTTTTTTATTTTAAAAATGATTATTCAATTTTTTCAAATTTTAAAAGCATGATTATTCATTTTTTTCTACACTTTATAATTTATTCTTATTTAATTAAATTAATTTTACTATTTAATTTGTTATGTAGCATTTTAAAAATGACTTGGAATTTAATGTAATTCTTTTTTTTTAAAATGACATGGCAGATGACGTGGCACGCATGACAGATGACATGGCACACGTAGCAGCTGACATAGTAGAGTGTGTTACACTCTCCAAAAAAGTGTTTAAAATGTAGTTTTTTCGTGGGTTCAGGGATCCTAATGACAAATATGTAAGTAGAAGTATCCAACTTACAAAACTGATATAGTACAGGAGTCCAGAGCATTTTGCCTTGTTTTTCTTTTAAGGATTCACATTTTGCAGATGGGTGGATTCAAAAGATATCAATATCTTCTTTGTTTGAAGTTGCAATTCTTGTTCAAAATCAGTACAACCGAGTTCTATTCGATTTCAAATCTGGGTTCAATTCACCTTCTTCATCCTTAACTATAATGATTCTTAGAAATTCATCCCCAATAATATTATTGAACAAATAAATTCATATGATCGAGATATTCATGAGTTGGGTCTAATATTCACGTGAAAAATAAATCAGACACATATTTAATTGGGAAAAGAACATGGGCTGTCATTTTAAAAAGAAATGACCAACAATTTTAAATGTTGGACAATTGGAGCTAGTCATCCCTATTTAATTTCGGTTTTTAGCCATTTGACCCGTCGGTCGTATGCAGTCTCTATACCCAATTGATACACTTTTACACCATATTGATACACTTTTATACTACATTGCTACACTTTGATACCATATTGATACACTTTTATACTAGATTAATACACTTTTATACCACGTCGATACAATATATATACTACATAAATACTCCTTTTACAGAGCAAATCTGTGTAAGCATACATAGTAGCTATACAAAATTGATACAGTATATATAGCACATTCATACACCTTTTCTGAGATAAGAGAAAGAAATATCCGTAATTTTCGGTGCAACCCAGATGGGGATTTTGATTATAGCTCAAAAAATTTGGGTTCTTTAAGTAAACTAAACTGGCAAGGTCAAGAATGAGGATATAATCAACAGAATACTAGTGGAGTTGATTTTCAAGAATGTAAAACTGGATTTCAAGAATCAACAAGTGGTGTTAGAAGTTTCTTTCTAAAGGATGTTAAAGGATTTAAGAAGAACCGACATGCGTAAAATGAGAACTTTTCATCTGGGTATGGAAGTTTATCCTCACGAAGTAGTGATTTCGGGTCTCGAAAGGATTATCAAAGTACTTTAGTTGATAATAGAAATGATAGTAGTTATAGTAGTGGAAATTCGGCAAATTTATTGCGTATTTCGGGGTTTAAGGGAGGTTTAGAAGCTTAGCCGAGTGGAAATGGTTATCATGGTGGCTATTTACTGGTATTTAATTGTGGGTATTATTTTTATGGTATTATTTTAGTTTTAGGTGCTATTTTTATCCTTTCCCCTATTTAATTAAAGTCTTACATACATAATCTTATATAAATTAAAAGGAGGATCAATTTTGACCATAAAGGACAATTAGGGTCCAAAGAAGGTAGGAGTGGGTATTTTTAATCTGAAAATTAACTTTAAGAAAAACTGGGGGTCCAATAAGTAGAAAACTAAAATATTTAAGTCATTTTCTATACTTTAGTGACATTTTTAAAAAATAAATTTATAGATTTAAATTACTTACATCATACAATTGACGTGCAAAAAGAGTTTATACAATTTATGTAGTTGAACTTGCTATAACATGTTATTTAGAATTCATTAAGTTACTAATATAGGCATATTAAATAAATTTACTTAGTTTTTTCAAAGGCTAGAGCATGTTCTCTCTCGACGGGTTTTAGCTTAAAGTGCGTCCACCATGGATAAGATATCTCACACACCTTAGTTGAAGGTGTTGGAAGTTCAGAAAAAATCATTGTAGATCATGAATCACACGAAGAAGATAGTGGTCCAAGGAGAAGTAATAGAGACAGTGAAATTTTTACCTCTAGCTATGATCTCTAAACTCAAATCTAAATCGAACACATTGAAGGTCACGAAGCAATCAACAATGGTCGTTGCTAAAGAGAAAGTAGTGCAGAAAGTTATACATTCACCTCCGACTATGAATTCTACACAATAAGTACAAAGTGCCATGAAAAAGTATTTTTAGGAGGAATCTTGTAGCGACGCTGTCCAAGGAAGAAGTAATAATGGTTAACTTTCATGGACTGAGAAAGTTGAAATTGAGGAGAAATTAGTGCATTGAGAAGCAGTTTGGGATAATTTTGACATCTGTAAAAGTGCTCACCCTAAATTTAAATATGAATATATCTTTACCTAAATTCTAGGAGGACTAGATAATATGTGATATTGAAATAGAAGGCATATCCACTGAATTTGCCTATTGGCGGCATGTGGTGCTCTAATATGTTCTTGGGCCTTATCCTATCTTTATTATTTTAAATTATTTCATTCAAAGATTGTGGGTACATAACATAGGATCAATAAAATCTCCATGCTGAAAAATAAAATTGTGGCAGTTAGATTTGATTGTGTTTAGAGAGAAAACTGAGGCTATACAAGAGGAAATATATCATTTCAATAACAAACCCAGTATAGTCGAAGCGTGGAATCCAAATATGAAGTTTACAAAGAAACTATATATTGTTCCTATTTAGGTGAAGTTGTCAGGATTGAAGTTTATATGAATCCTAACGGGCTAAGTAAGACAGAAAGCATGGTATATCCCTAAAGAACTAAGATAAAAATTATTGTGGGAGGCTATTAATGGCCGATCATCATAGTAAAATGAATATTAAATTTTATTTTGCTAGGCTTCTCATTGAGACGTGAATGGATGCAACCTCTCTAGAAAATTTTCTTTAGGAATGAAAGGAAAAATCTATTTACATAGAGGGTGCAACATGAATCGAAGCCCACTTCATGCAAATTTTATGAAATATAAACATAAAGAAGATGAATATAAAAATAAGAAGGCATCACGAATGTCTAACATAAAAAGTTCTCACTAATCATGCAAAAAAAAAATAAAAAATATGTTTTTACTTAATGAACTAGCATCAATTCTAACAGACTTATAAAAAATCTATTGCAAAAGTTATGATGAATTATTATCAAAACTTTTTTGGAAAAACAGGAAAGAAAGTAAGCAGAGTATATACTATCCTCCTATAAAATGGAAGTGTTCTTTCTATAAATTTGTAGGTAAAACTTGTTAAGCCATACACAAAGAAGAATATGAAATTAGATTTATTAGGATAAAGTTAGAAGAAATGTTATGACCTAAATGGTTATGGTAGTGATTTCTTCAGAGTATCTTGGGGCTTTTTATTTAAATTAAATTTGGATTTTATAAATAATAAAGCAAAACAAAATTAAGTCTTTACACATAAATGGACCAAATCATCCAAAAACACACAAAACAAAAATAAAAGGCCCTACTCCTATCTGATATCCTATGACCCGGCCTAAATCCACCTACTCTATTGCATATATCTACATCTTTAGGGTTTTCTAAATTATAATCCTTCTTCTTCCACCGTAGAAACCCTAATACACAAGAAAATGTTGCCTCTTCCTTCGCTGAATCATAGCTTCTTCTTGTACCAGCTTTGGGTGATCAACTCCGTGCCATGGATTATTGTTGCTCCTGCTTATATCAGCTTGCAGGAGTAAGTGTCGACTATTACCTTGTAATAACAATGCCTTCATTTTCAGCATATTTTCCTCTGTTTTGTTACTTCTAGCTTTGTTCTCCATAGCTTCTAGCTGTGCTCTTTGATGGATGGAAATTTGTAATACCCCAAAGTTTCCTAACTAAATTTTTTTGTCCCAAGAATGTCAAGTGTTAGCTTCTAAATTGAATTATGTTTATTCCATGAGAAATTTTAAGATTTTTACTGGTTGTCATGTGGGAAATTCAATAAAATTTTCATCGATATAAAATTCTCCTAAATCCGATAACCAGATAAGAAGTTATGACTATTTCAAGTCCTCGTCGTAAAACAGCGCCATATTGGTCAGTTGTGCGCTGCGCCACAAGATAAAATGGCAATTGTCCATTTTTTAGTATCCCAACGCAATTTCTCTGCATCGCACCAAACTTTCAAATCGCAAATGAAGTGGCAACGCGATGGCTCTGCGTCGCGCCATCCCCTAATTTTCCAGTTGTCAAATTCCAGTGATACGGCGCGATAGCGCCGCGTCACGCCAGGGGTCTAATTTAAAATTTTTTTACTGAAATTAAAAGACGTGTCCAGGGTTAAAAGGGTTAATTTTTCACCCCCTATTTAAGCCCTTTAACACTAGATTCATCTATTTAGAACCCAAAATATACTAGTTTCTCTCAATTTTCTCTCAAGAACAATCTAGGGTTTCAATTAGGGATTCAATTTCAAGAAAGTCTCTTCGTCAATCTTCGCTAAATCAAGAACTAAGGTATGTCATGCATTGATTCATGGGTCTTTCTCACCCATGAAGCTCAAGAATCTCTTTTCAAAATATAAGATTTTGGTATTTATGAATGTTTATGATTCAAATTGAGTTGAAATTCATGTTCATGATGTTGTGTGATTTTGATTCATGTTTTAAATTACATATTCCAATGATTGACCCTAGTATATGATGATCTGTATAATAATCATCATAAACCCCCTTCAATTTATAAGTTGATTGATGTATCCTTGATTATTACATGTGTTGATGATTGTATAACCAAAGCATGCTCCCCACATGTTTGATTAAATGCCTATGTGAAGGAAAAATACCATACTAGTATGATATTATGAAATCCACATTCATATATAAGTTATGTATGTCAAGTGTTTGATGAAATGTCTTAGTCAATGGGTTATATATTGTTGATGTTAGTCATGTATTAAAGAATATCATGCCTTGTCAGTTTTCTTCCATCGAGTCCTCGGGGTACTTGTCCCCGAAAAAAATATTGCCGTGTGCCTAGCTTTAGTGTCATGTTTTCACAATATCCTCAGTCAAGTCATGATCCATAGAACTCTGTCAGTCATGCGACTCAGGAAAACTCAGTAATACAGTAATTTCAGTACTATTCCATCAGTCAACGAAACTCAGTAATTCAATCCAGTTCAGTTCAGTAATCTATGTTAAGTGCCTATTCAGATGGGAGTAAAAATTAGCACCGAGTGAACCCAAGAATAGGAACACACATTGTCAGATAAGGGTGTGATTCTTAGAAGTCATCCTTGTGTTCTAGAACTATGTAGCCAGCATAGGTTAAGACATTAACACTGTCATATGAGGGTTGATGAGGTGGATAAACACTATCAAATGAGGCCCCCATCTTTCTCTTTTGGGGATACTGTCAGATGATGGTCACTCACATCTTGTCCTTACCAGTGGCGCGATATTAATACCTTTCTAATTGAGGTTACAGATTGGACCCCAACTCAACCATAATGGTGTATTAGGGGCATGTCAGTTAGATAACTACTTTCCATAGTTTCAGTTATAGAATCAGGACTGTCAGATATAATTATTCAGTCTCAGTAATAGAACTCAAATAGTTCTACAAAATGCAGGACTGTCAGATGCAGTCAACTCAGATATAGTACAGAACTCAGCTAGTTCCATTAGATTTAGGTCTGTCAGATACAATCACTCATGTTATCAGTTATATCAGTCATCATAATTCAGTTATCAGTCATGTTAGTTATTAGTAAATTCATATTATCACGATTTTAGATATAGTTACTACATATTCATGCATGTATTCTCACGTTCATATTAGTCAGTTAGCCAGTATTGTTCATGCATATGAACCCCATGCATTCAGCCTACCTTTCATGCACACCAGTACATTCAAAGTACTGACGCATTTGCGCTATGGTGTCTTATACCATAGGTTTAGAATCATGAGCTCCAAAGCATCAGTAGCATTCCAGTCTCAGCAGTCAGAGTTAACAGTGACAGTTAAAGTCTTTTTGAACTGTCATGTTCAGACTATCATGTTATGTCAGTTTTGTTTTGGGTATTTCATACCCCATTCAGATGTTATATCTTTATCAGTTTTGTTACAGTCTTGAACCTTATCGCCTTTCAGTTCATGTTTCCGCAATTATATAGTATATTATGCAGTATATAGGTACAGATATCAGTCATGGGTTAGCTTGTGGTCCTTCGGGGTCATGAGCACCGTGTAGTATTCTGAGTACCAGATTCGGGGAGTTACAAACTTAGTATCAGAGCCTAAGGTTCAATAATGTCCTAGGAAGTCTAAAATTCGCATCTAGTAGAGTCTTGTACATGGGTGTGCTGCGTGCTATATTTATGTACAGGAGGCTATAAGATGTTTTAGGAATAATTTCCCTTTTTTCAGTATTCATGTCATACCAGTGAGCATAATATCAAGTCAATATCTCAGTCGGGTCTAATCCGTTTCTCCTTTTCTTCTACATAACATGCCTCTTAAAAGAAAAAACAGGAATCAGTCAGCCCCTCAGCCCGAAGAACCTTTGGGCGAACATGCTTCTTGTGCAAAGTTTAGAGCTGTATTCACTACTCTTGCTCAGTCAGTTTCCATCAGAATGAACGAACAACTATTATTCCGGCTAACCCAATGGCTAATTCATCTGCAGCCAGGATTCGAGAATTCACTCACCATCCTTTCTTGGGTCTAAGTCTGATGATGACCCTCAGGAATTCATCGATTAGGTTCAAAAGGTTATAGCCGTTATGGGGGTATTGGATGTTGAGAGTGCAGAGCTGCATATTAGTTGTAGGATATTGCTCACACTTGGTACAAATAGTGGAAGTTATAAAGGTCAGTTGATGTAGGGCCTATAGAGTAGGAGGAGTTTGTTACTGCATTCTTAGAAACGTTCTTTTCCCTAGAGCTGAGAGAAGCCAAGGTGTTAGAATTCATCAACCTCAGGTAGGGAAACATGATGGTGAAAGAGTATTCTCTTAAGTTTACTCAATTGTCCAGATATGCCCCTCATGTGGTTGTAAACAGCAGGGCCAAGATGAGTAAGTTTGTTTCTGGGGTGAATAATAGTGTGGTCAATGAGTGTAGGTCTGCAATGTTGAATAGTGACATGACTTTAACTAGGTTTATGACATATGCTCAGCAGATAGAAGATCAAAAGATTAAGATAACGGAGAAGCAGAATAAGAGAGCAAAGATAGGTAGTTTTAACTTTGCTCAGCCTAAATCAGAAGGAGGAAACCATTCTTAGTTTCATCCTAAGACGTCAGTTCCATCTCCTTTATTAGCTAGTGCTCCAACTCCTAAGTTCAGAGATGGTAATAAAGATAGGGCACCAGGCTCTAAGTCTTAGGGCAGTTTAAGCAATGCCTGAACTAATCCCCTTTGTCAGACTTGTGGTAAGAACCACAAGGGTGCTTGCAAAGCTGGTAGCGATGTCTATTTCGGATGTGGCAAGCCAGGCCATAGAGTTAGAGATTATCCCCAGTCAGGTTATTCCAGTTAGCAGAACCGTTCCTCAGTTCAGTCTGGTCGCCAAACTCAACAGGGTGCTACTTCTAGTGCTACTAGTAGGCAACGCCCAAATAGACTCTATGTTCTCCAGTCTTGGCAAGATCAGAAAAATTCTCCTGATATGGTTACTGGTACGTTACAGATCTTTTATGTGCATGTTTATGCTTTGCTAGATCTAGGAGCTTTTTTATTTTTTGTTACTCCTTATATAACAGTTGATTTTGGAGTCAGTTCAAAAATTCTAGCAGAGCCCTTCTCAGTCTCTACCCAGTAGGTAAAACCATCATAGCCCGATGGGTATACAAGAACTACCCAATTCTGATATTTCAGAAAGTCACTTCAGCAGACTTAGTCAAATTAGAGATGACTGATTTTGATGTCATTCTCAGCATGGATTGTCTTCATTCCTGCTATGCCACAGTCGACTGTAGAAAACAGAATAGTCTAGTTTCAGTTTTCGAATGAACCCATCCTAGAGTGGAAGGATAGTGTATCTGCTTTTAGAGGTCAGCTTGTTTTCTACCTTCAGGGATGTAAAATGATATCTAAAGGATATTTTGTAAGGCCCCGCAAAGTTCCCTCAAAGTTTGAGTCCTAGGGCATATCGAGTGAGGCGTGATTTCGACCCTAAAAGATTGAGAAGTTGCTTCCTAAGTGAGTAATGTGTTAACCAAATAGAATTTCCCTAATTTCTACTTTTTTTTCACATGGAAAATCTGAAAAGATTTCCACCGATATAAGATTTTCCCAAATCCGACACTTGGGTAAGAGGTTATGGCTAATTTAAGCCTTAGTCGTACAATTGCATCATTTAACTACCTGGCGCGTCGTGGAGAGGGTTGTTTTGGCAATTGTCAATTTCCAATGGAACCCCACGATAGTGGCGCATCGCGGAGGAGTCCCAGGTCCTAGCTAGTGGAAAAACACGATGGCTCTGTGTCGCAGAGGCTGCCAATTTCCCAATTGTTAAATTACAGTGAGCCATCGTGATAAGTGGCGCGTCGCGGAGGCCAATGAAATCGGGTTCCAATCCAATTTTTCCAGTTCTGCATAGATGTTTAAAAGGGCACTTTGAACATTTTTCAAGCCTATAAAATCATGGAAACACTAAATCAAAGCCATTTACAAGCATCTTATGAGTTTTTCCTCAAGTTTTCTCTCAACATAAACCCTAAGTATCCAAAACCTCTTCCAAGAACCTCAAGAATCCATCATAGATTTCCTAAATTGAGTCAAGATTCAAGGTTCTCAAGTCAAGGACCTCAAGAACCCTCATTCTAGAGCACGAATAGAGTTCCAAAAGTGAGAGTTCATCAAAAGCTTATAATTCAAGGTATGTGGGGTTTTTGAACAAGGATAACCCTTTCATTATTGTGCCCAAAAGGCTATTTACATCATGAAATTCTTGAAATATATGAAGTTTTTACATGAATCTGAATTGGTATTTTCACCCATTATTATTGAATGCATTATATTGATATTTCCCATGACTTAGGATTCAAATGGCATGAATTCTACATGTTTTCTTGAGTATTTACAGCTGCGTATAAACCCCATGATTTTACTCCTTAATAAGCTAATATTTGCATTGTTGAGATATTGAAGCATATGACTGTATTGAGATTTTGAGGTAATTTGCTGAAATTCCCAGATTTCCACATGATTTATGAATCTATATGCTATATATTATGCTTTTGATAAGCTTTAACTTGAGATTTAATTATGGGTTAGTAAGCCCTATTTGAGACTTGTGAAATTATGAACTCATGTGCTATGAACACCCATGTTTTGAGTTTTTTGAGATGATTGAGAAATGAATTGACCTAATGGTCCTGAGCTTTGAAATCCACTCCACTATATGAGATTATCGATTTGATTATTGGGTTCGTGGTGAACCATTTGATTATTCTAAAAGTGAATTTTTTTATGAGATGAGCATAAATAATCTAAAGGGAGTAGTATTTAGCATCGAGTAGGTAAGTTACTATGGTTTCTTACCTCAAAACTACGTGCCACCACAGATTGGGCCTGAGGCCGAGTTTATAATGATTATGATTGGGCTCGAGGACGAGTTTCATTTAGTGATCAATAAACCTAGGTTCTACTTCCTGGCAAGAGTATGGCGCTCCTCCCCAACATGGGGTCTCTTCCTTAGGAGGACAAAACGTTGGACTTCATGTAGCTCGCATGGTTTATGTCAGTTTCGAGAACCTCCCTTGACATTTAGACTTCGAGATCAAATGCTTATTTTCCTTCCTTATAAGCTATTTTCCTAAATAGTTGAATTGCAAAGATGTTTCCCTAACTAAAGTATTTTCTTGATGTGAGTTATTTCCTAAATGAAAGCATCTTCCCTTGTTATTTTACTTTTTATTAATCATTGAGATAAGTTGTTTCCATAAACTAGAATGCCTTTCCATTTGAGATGGAGTGATTTCCCTAAAGCTTTAGATGAGATATTTTCCTGAAGTGAATGGAATACCTTCAAGTATGTTCTCAAGTTATATGATTCCGAATTCCAAATATATGAGTTCTAAATAGTTATGAAATGTTAGCATTGAAGAAGTTTTACCCTCCATGAGACCTATGCATGAGTTGAAAGTATTTTTTAAAGTCCCTTAGCCTTTGGGTATTGAGAATAAGAGAAGATTTCAAATTTTGAGGTTAAACAATAATGACTTACGAGATTTGTGTTACATGCTCCATTTACATGACTGATGAGCTTTATATTTTATACTTTTTCAAGCCATGTGAGTCGTCTCATAATGCATACATGATTTGATTAAAGAAGATTGTTACTATTTTATTCATATGCATTCACCCCCGCATACTCAGTATATTCCAAGTATTGATCCACATATATGTCTATGTGCTACATTGTGTTATAGTGTAGGTTTAGGTGCTCAGTCCCAGCCTCGCCTGTGATTCTTTGAGTACCTTGCCTACATTTTCTACTATGGTGAGTCCTCATGATTCGAGGACTGATCTTCAGATATTTACCATACTTGAGAGACTATGATTTATCTTCAGTTCATATTTAGTCAATTGGGGACCTGTCCCAACGACTCTCTTGATTTTGATTTGTAGATGCTTGTCAGACTAGTGTCAGACTTGTGATATGTTGAGGGTTCGATATTGTGGCTTTGTTGAGATTTCTCTATATTGTGGTCTTATGGACTGAGTATCTTTTCTATAATTCCTTTCAAGTGATATGACTATGCTATTGTTGAGTCCATTCTTATCTTGAATTGAGTGTCATTGGTAGAAACCGGCTCTAAGGGTTAGCTTGGGGATACTCGTAGCCTTAGGCACCATGTGACATCCAGGGAGTTGATGTCGGGTCATTACAAACTTGGTATCAGAGCCTAAGGTTTCTAAGGAGTCCTAGGGAGTCTGACAAGCCATGTTGAGTAGAATCTTGATCATCGGTGTGTAGCATACTACACCTATGAGCAAGAGGCTACAAGATGTTTTAGGAAAAAGTTATTTCTTCTTTTATATTCTATCGTGCCTACAGTTGTCCCTCTTATCTAATGATTCGTGCTCTTCTATTTTCAGAAAATGCCTCCTGGAAGAGTGAATGTCTACGAAAATAATGATGAGCAACCCCCACCCGTTGATCCCTTGACTGAGATGGTGTCCCATGCTGAGTTTAGGGCAGTTTTTCAGGCGTTAGCCTAATCACTGCAAATGTTTGGGCCAATAACCAGGCCCCAGTTACTAACCAGCAGGATGGTGATGTTGCCGTGGCTAGGATTCGTGACTTTATGTAGATAAATCCTCATGAGTTCTATGGGTCAAAGATAGATGAGGACCCATAGTTGTACTTGGAGGAGGTAAGGAAAATCACAGACATGATGCATCTTTCAAATGAAAAAAGTGTTGAGTTGGCGTCCTACAGACTGAAGGACATTGCTTATGATTGGGTTGTGTTGTCGAGGAAGGGTAGAGGTGAGAATGCCGCTCCTATGACTTTGCAAGTTTTCCACGATGCCTTCTTAGATTAGTTCTTTCCACTTGAGATGAGGGAGGCAAACATTGAGGAGTTCATAAACTTGAGACAGGGCTCCATAACTGTTAAGAAGTACTATTTAAAGTTCAATTAGTTAGACAAGTATGCTTCTATTTAAAGTTCAATTAGTTAGACAAGTATGCTTCTGATTTGATTTCTGACACTCGGGCTAGTATGAGTAAGTTTGTGACTGATGTTTCTGGGATAGTAATAAAGGATTGTAGGGCCGCGATATTGGATAAGGATATGGATTTAGCTAGGATAGAATGAGGGAAAGCAAGAGGGTGAGATCTGATCAGCATAAGTTTAGCCGGCCTAGGTTCCATGGAGGGAACGGCCCCCAGTTTTAAAGATGCCAGTCTATTCCAGTTCCTACTTCAGCTAGTGCTCTCATGCCTAGAGGTAGGCTGGAGCAATAGAGCAGGTCCTTTATGTCTGGGCCACAGAACAGAGTTGGTAACAGGCCCTATTATCCTTCTTGTGCTAAATATAGTAGGAATTACCTTGGGGAGTATTTCGGAGATGTGAGGGGTTGTTTTGGTTATGGCAATCAGGGCCACAGACTTAGAGATTATCGCCATACTAGACAGGGGAATAGAGATGCCCGACCTCAGACACAGACTGCTAGTGCATCAGCTCCGATACTCCATTCCGCCCCTGCTTAGGGCGCTTCTTCTAGCACCGCTGGCGATCAGCACCAGAACAGGTTTTATGCTTTGCCACACCATCAGGAGCAAGAGGACTCTCCTGATATTGTTACTAGTATGCTCCGTGTCTTTTATCTTGATGTTTATGTGTTGTTGGACCATGGGTCAAATCTCTCTTATGTGACCCCACTTATGGCTGTGAATTTTGAAATGAGTCCTGAAAAGATTCCTAAGCCTTTCCTAGTTTCTACACCAGTTGGAGAGTCAGTTATTGCAAAACAATTGTATAGAAATTGCCCTGTTACTGTAATTCATAAATTCATACTTGCAGATTTGATAGAGTTAGATATGATAGATTTTGAACTTATTTTGGGTATAGATTGGCTTTATTCTTGTTATGCATCTATATATTTTCATACTCGTGTGGTCAAGTTTCAATTTCCTAATGAATCAATGTTTGAGTGGTTCAGGAGTTTGGTATCTCCCAAGAGTCATTTATCTCCTATATCAAGGCCAGAAAGCTTATATCCAAAGGTTGCATCTAACACCTAGTTAGGGTCAGGGATACTAAGTCCGAGACTCCAACCATACAGTCGGTTGATGTTGTTAATGAGTTCCCCGATGTCTTTTCGAAAGATCTCCCAAGGGTACCTCCTGATAGAGAGATAGAGTTTGGAATTGATCTTCTTCCCGACACTCAGCCTATTTCCATTCTGGCATATCATATGGAATCTTCCGAGCTTAAGGAGTTGAAGGAGCAACTAAAAGATCTCTTAGACAAAGGTTTCATCAGACCTAGTATTTCTCCTTGGGGCGCACCTGTTCTGTTTGTTCGGAAGAAAGACAGATCTTTGCATATGTGCATTGACTAACGTCAATTGAATAAGGTCACAGTAAAAAATAAGTATCCTCTTCCAAGAATTGATGACCTATTTGATCAGTTGTAAGGTGCAAGTTATTTTTTCAAGATAGACCTTAGATCCGGCTATCATCAACTTAAAGTAACGGAATGTGATATTCCAAAGATAGCATTCCAAACCCGTTATGGTTACTTTGAGTTTTTAGTCATGTCTTTCGAGCTAACCAATGCCCCAGCAGCCTTCATGGACCTCATAAATCGAGTGTTCAAGCAATACATTGATATGTTCGTCATTGTCTTCAAAGATGACATCCTTGTGTACTTTCGTGATGAGAATAACCATGTAGCTCATCTTAGAATTGTCTTGCAAGCTCTTAGAGATCACCTGTTGTTTGCTAAATTTAGTATGTGTGAATTTTGGCTAAGGTCTGTAGCCTTCCTAGTTCATGTTATTTCAGCCGAGGGTATTAGAGTTGATCCGCAAAAGACAGAAACTGTGAGAAACTAGCCTAGACCTATCTCTCTATTTGACATTAGAAGTTTCTTGGGTCTAGTGGGCTATTACCATTGTTTTGTTGAGGTTTTCTCTTCCATTGCGTCTTCTATAACCCGGTTGACCCAAAAGAAGGTTAAATTCTTGTGGTCCGATTCTTATGAGAAGAGTTTTTAGGAGTTGAAGACTCGACTCACTTCAACCCCTATGTTGACATTTCCTGATGGTACTAATGGTTTTATGGTATATTGTGATCACTCTAGAGTTGGTTTGGGTTGTCTGTTGACGCAAAGGGATAAGGTTATAGCCTATGCCTCTAGACAGTTGAAGCCACATGAAAAGAACTACTCGATCCTTGATCTTGAGTTAGCTGCTGTGGTTTTTGCTTTAAAACTTGGAGACACTATCTTTAAGGTGTCCATGTTAATGTATTTACTGATCATAAAAGCCTGCAGTACGTGTTTACCCAGAAGGAGTTGAATCTTAGAAAGAGGACATGGTTAGAGTTATTAAAAGATTACGATATGAGTGTGTTATATCACCCGGGCAAGGCCAATGTAGTGGTGGATGCCCTAAGTAGATTGTCCATGAGTAGTGTTATGCATATTGAGGAAGGTAAGAGAGAGTTAGCTCATGATGTTCATTGTCTTGCTAGGTTGAGTGTTAGATTACTTGATTCAGCGGAGGGGAGTACGTTGGTGTAGAGTAGTTCCAAATCTTCTTTAGTTTTGGAAATGAAGGAGAAGCAGGATAGGGATCCTAGTTTGGTCAAACTGAAGGAGACAATAAAGGACCAAAAGGTCGAGGTTTTCTCCCAAGGGGGAGATAGTGTGTTGAGGGTGCATGGTAGGTTGTGTGTTCTGTGTGTTGATGATATGAGGTGGAGGATTATGGGTGAAGCACATGGCACGCATTATTCCATTCATACCGGTACTACCAAGATGTATCGCGACTTACGGGAAATCTATTGGTGGAATGGCATGATGAAAGACATTTTTGAGTTTGTAGCAAAGTGTGCGATGTGTCAACAGGTTAAGGTAGAGCACCAAAGACTGGGTGGTATGATGCAAGAGTTTACTATACCCAATTAGAAGTGGGAGATGGTGAATATGGACTTCGTGATCGGTTTGCCTCTTTCGCGTCGTCATCATGATTCTATTTGGGTTGTTGTGGATAGGTTGACTAAGTTTGCACATTTATTGCCCATGCATACATCTTATACGGCTGAGGATTATGCTAGATTGTATATCTGGGAGTTGGTTAGACTACATGGAGTTCCATTATCTGTCATTTCGGATAGGGGTACTTAATTTTCTTCTCAGTTTTGGAGGGCGTTTCAGCAGGGACTTGGCACCCAAGTTCTTTTGAGTGCAGCTTTTCACTCAGAGACAGATGGTCAGGCTGAGAGAACCATTCAAACCCTAGAGGATATGTTAAGGGCGTATGCTCTTGATTTCAAAGTTAGTTGGGATAAGCATTTGACATTGATAGAGTTCGCCTATAACAATAGTTTCCATACTAGCATTGAGATGGAACCATTTGAGGCTTTGTATGGTAAGAGATATAGATCACCCATAGGTTGGTTTGAAGTGGGAGAAGCTGCCGCGTGTGGGCCTGATGCAGTGTTCGAAGCTATGGAGGAAGTTAAGTTGATTAGAGAAAGTTTGAAGATCGCTCAGAGTCGTCGAAAGTCTTACACAGATGTGAGGAGGAGAGATCTTGAGTTTAAGGTGGGTAATTTGGTGTACTTGAAGATTTCACCCATAAAAGGGGTAAAAAGGTTTGGTAGGAAGGGAAAGCTTAGTCCCCGTTATGTTGCCCCGTATAGAGTTTTGAGACGTGTTGGTAAAGTGGCTAATGAGGTTGAGTTGCCCTCGGAGTTGTCCGCCGTTCATCCTATCTTTCATGTCTCCATACTTAAGAAGCATATTGGTGATTCCGTTGTGGTTGATCCTTCAGAGAGTGTTGATATTCTGGATAGCCTTTCCTTCAATAAGATTCCCGTGGAGATCCTAGATTTTCAGATCCGTAGACTAAGGAACAAAGAAGTTCCCTTGGTCAAAGTTTTATGGTGGAACCAATCTGTTGAGGGTCCTACTTGGGAGGCAGAAGTAGACATGCGAGCCAAATACCTGCACCTATATTCTGCAAGTTCAGATCAATCCGAAGGTAACATTCTTTCTTGATTCAGCTTTTCTAATCTAAAGTTCAGCTATGCATCTATCTTTGTATGAGTTCTTATGATATTTGGAGTGGTTATGAGTGTAGAAAGATCTTGAACCGATTAGTAATTATTTCGACTGTGTGTACTCAGTTTTTCCTGTATTTCAAGCCTAACCAGCGACATTCAAGGATAAATGTTCCCAAGGGGGAGATATTGTAAGGCCTCGCAAATTTCCCTCGTAGTTTGAGTTGTAGGGCATGTTGAGTGAGGCGTGATTCCGTTCCTAAAAGATTGAGAAGTTGCTTCCTAAGTGAGTAAAGTGTTAACCATATAGAATTTCCCTAATTTCTACTTTTTATCACGTAAGAAATATGATAAGCTTTCCATCGATATAAGATTTGCCCAAATCCAACACTCGGGTAAGAATTTGTGGCTAATTTAAGCCTTAGTCGTAAAACTACATCATTTAACTGCCTGGCGCATCGCGGAGAGGGTTGATTTGGCAATTTTCAATATCTAGTGGAACCCTGTGATAGTAGAGCATCGTGGAGGAGTCCCAGGTCCCAACTAGTGGGAAAACACAATGGCTCTGCATCGCGGAGGTTACCAATTTCCCGATTCTTAAATTCCAGTGAACCACCGCGATAAGTGGCGTGTCGCGGAGACCAATGAAATCGGGTTCCAGTTTAATTTTTTCAGTTTCGAACAGATGTTTAAAAGGGCACTTTAGACCTTTTCCAAGCCTATAAAATCGTGGAAATACTAAATCAAAGCCATTTACAAGCATCTTATGAGGTTTTTCTCAAGTTTTCTCTCAACATAAACCCTAAGTATCCAAAACCTCTTCCAATAACCTCAAGAATCCGCCATGGATTTCCTAAATTGAGTTAAGATTTAAGGTTCCCAAGTCAAGGACCTCAAGAACCCTCATTCTAGAGCACGAATAGAGTTCCAAAAGTGAGAGTTCATCAAAAGCTTATAATTCAAGGTATGTGGGGTTTTTGAACTAGGGTAACCCTTTCACCCTTGTTTCCAAAAGGCTATTTACATCATGAAATTCTTGAAATATATGAAGTTTTTACATGAATTTGAATTGGGGTTTTCACCCATTATTATTGAATGCGTTATATTGATATTTCCCATGAATTAGGAGTCAAATGGCATGATTTCTACATGTTTTCTTGAGTATTTACAGCTGGGTATAAACCCCATGATTTTACTCCTTGATAAGCTAATATTTGCATTGTTGAGATATTGAAGCATATGGCTATATTAAGATTTTGAGGTAATTTGCTGAAATTCCAAGATTTCCACATGATTTATGAATTTATATGCTATATATTATGCTTTTGATAAGCTTTAACTTGAGATTTAATTATGGGTTAGTAAGCCCTATTTGAGACTTGTGAAATTATGAACTTTTGTGCTATGAGCACCCATGTTTTGAGTATTTTGAGATAATTGAGAAATGAATTGACCTAACGGTCCTTGAGCTTTGAAATCCACTTCACTATATGAGATTATCGATTTGATTATTGGGTATGTGGTGAGCCATGTGATTATTCTAAAAGTGCATTATTTTATGAGATGAGTGAAGATAATCTAAAAGGAGTAGTATTTAGCACCGAGTGGGTAAGTTACTACTGTTTCTTACCCCAAAACTATGTGCCACCGTAGGTTGGGCCTGAAGCCGAGTTTATGATGATTATGATTCGGCCGAGGGCGAGTTTTGTTTAGTGATCACTAGACCTAGGTTATACTCCCTGGTAAGAGTATAACGCTCCTCCCCAACGTGGGTCTCTTCCTTTGTAGGACAAAATGTTGGACTCCATATAGCTCGCATGGTTTATGTTGATTATGAGAACCTCCCTTGACATTTAGACTTCGAGATCAAATACTTATTTTCCTACTTTATAAGCTGTTTTCCTAAATGGTTGAATTCTAAAGATGTTTCCCCAACTAAAGTATTTTCTTGATGTAAGTTATTTCCTAAATGAAAGAATCTTCCCTTGTTATAGTACATTTTATAAAGCCTTGAGATAACTTGTCTCCATAAACTAGAATGCCTTTCCATTTTAAATGGAGTGATTTTCCTAAAGCTTGAGATGAGATATTTTCCTAAAGTGAATAAAATGCCTTCAAGTATGTTTTCAAGTTATATGATTCCGAATTCCAAATATATGAGTTCTAAATAGTTATGAAATGTTAGCATTGAAGAAGTTTTACTCTCCATGGGACTTATGCATGAGTTAAAAGTATTTTTTAAAGTCCCTTAGCCTTTGGGTATTGAGAACAAGAGATGATTTTGAATTTTGAGATTAAACAATGATGACTCACGAGATTTATGTTACATGCTCCATTCTACATGACTTATGAGCTTTATATTTTATACTTGTTCAAGCTGTGTGAGTCGTCTCATAATGTATACATGATTTGATTAAAGAAGATTGTTACTATTTTATTCATATGCTTTCACCCCCGCATTCTCAGTGCATTCCAAGTACTGATCCACATCTATGTCTATGTGCTACATTGTGTCATAATGTAGGTCCAGGTGCTCAATCCCAGCCTCGCCTGTGATTCTTCGAGTAACTTGCCTACATTTTCTATAGTGGTGAGTCCTCATGATTCGAGGACCGATCTTCAGATATTTACTGTACTTGAGAGACTATGTTTTATCTTCAGTTTATTTTGAGTCAGTTGGGGACCTGTCCCAATGGCTCTCTAGATTTTGATTTGTAGAGGCTTGTCAGACTAGTGTTACACTTGGGATGTGTCGAGGGTTCGATATTGTGGTTTTGTTGTGATTTCTCTATATTGTGGTCTTATGGACCGAGTATCTTTTCCATAATTCCTTTCATGTGTTCTATGACTATCCTAGTGTTAAGTCCATTCTTATCTTGAATTGAGTGTCATTGGTAGAAATCGACTCTAAGGATTAGCTTGGGTTTACTCATAGCCTTAGGTACCGTGTGACATCCCGGGATACGATTTCGGGTCGTTACATGTGTCCATCATCTTGTTCGAGTTAATGAAACTAGTTCTAAAACTCCCAGTCTTGATTCAGTCCCAGTCGTGAATAAATATTCAGATATTTTTCCTGAAGATCTTCCAGGGATTTCTCCCGAAAGGGAATAGACTTCGGCATCGATCTTCCTTCAGATACTCAGCCTATATCTATTCCGCCATATAGAATGGCACCAGCAGAACTCAGAGAACTGAAAGAACAGTTGAAGGATCTCTTAGATAAGGGATTCATCTGGCCCAGTATGTCCCCGTGGGGTGCACCAGTCTTATTCGTGCGAACGAAAGATGGTTCTCTCAGAATGTGCATAGACTACTGTCAACTCAATAAAGTCACGGTCAAGAACAAGTATCCTCTCCCTAGATTTAATGACTTATTTGACCAACTTTAGAGTGCCAGTTATTTCTCTAAGATAGACCTCAGATCCAGCTATCATCAGCTCAGAGTCAGAGAATGTGACATACCAAAGATAGCCTTCCATACCCGGTACGGTCACTTCGAATTCTTAGTCATGTCCTTTCGTCTTACCAATGCCCTAGCATCTTTCATAGACTTGATGAACCGTGTGTTCAAGCAGTACTTGGATATGTTCGTCATAGTCTTTATAGATGATATTCTGGTCTATTCTTGCAGTGAATGTGATCATGCAGACTATCTAAGAATTGTACTTCAAACTCTAAAAAATCGTCAGCTGTTCTCCAAATTCATTAAGTGTGAATTTTGGCTAAGGTCAGTAGTATTCCTTGGCCATATCATTTTTAGTGATGGCATTAGAGTAGATCCTCAAAAGACCTAAGCCGTAAGAGACTATCCTCGACCTATCTCTCCATCAGATATTAGGAGTTTCTTGGGTTTGGATGGCTATTACAGATGGTCTGTTGAAGGATTTTCTTCTATTGCATCCCCTATGTCCAGATTGACTCAAAAGAAAATCAAGTTTCAATGGTCAAATCCTTGCGACAAGAGTTTTCAGGAGTTGAAGACTCAACTCACATCAGCCCCAGTTTTAGCTCTTCCAGATGGTTCAGATGTGTTTGTAATGTATTGTGATGCATCTAGAGTAGGTTTGGGTTGTGTCCTTATGCAGTATTGTAAGGTCATAGCCTACACCTCTAGACAGCATAAACCCCATAAGAAAAATTATCCTACTCATAATCTTGAGATAGCAGTCGTGGTTTTTGCCTTAAATATTTGGAGGCATTACTTGTACGAACTTCATGTAGATGTGTTCACATATCATAAGATCCTTTATTATATCTTTTCTCATAAAGATCTCAATCTTCGTCAGAGAAGATTGGTAGGGCTCTTGAAAGATTATGACATGAGTGTCCTTTATCATTCGAGCAAGGCAAATATTGTGGCCGACGCTCATAGTAGACTATCTATGGGTAGTGGTGTTCATGTCGAGGAAAGTAAGAAGAAGTTAGCTCAGGAAGTCCATTAGCTTTCCAGACTAGACATTTGCTTAGTCAATTCAGAGGAGGGTGACATATGGGTTCAGAGTAGTTTAGAATCATCTCAAGTTTCCAAGGTAAAATAATAGCAAGATAGAGATCCCAGTCTAGTCAAGTTGAAACAGTCAGTGATGGATCAGAAAGTAGAGGTTTTCTCCCAAGGGGGAGATGGTGTCCTACATTTCAGGTACATTTGTGTGTTCCAGGTGTAGATGACTTGAGGCAGCTAATTCTTGCAGAAGCGCATGGTGCACACAACTCTATTCATCCAGGGGCCACAAAGATGAACTGTGAATTGTAAGAAATCTATTGGTGGAGTGGGATGAAGAGAGATATTGCAGAGTTTGTGGCTAAGTATTCTACATATCAATAGATTAAGATAGAGCATCAGAAGCCTAGTAGGTCCATGAAGGAGTTTAGTATTCCTACTTAGAAGTGGGAAAAAGTGAACATGGACTTTGTGATGGGTTTACCTCAAACTCATCAACATGATTCAGTTTAGGTCATTATAGATAGGATGACCAAGTCAGCTCATTTCCTTTCAGTCCATACCTCTTATTCAGCTAAGGATTATTCCAAACTCTTTATCAGAGAGCTGGTCAGATTGCACGGTGTTCCGTTATCTATCATCTCAGACAGAGGTACCAAGTTTACCTCTCACTTCTGGAAAGTACTCCAAAAGGGTCTTAGTACCCAAGTTCATCTCAGTACAACCTTTAATCCTCAGACAGATAATCAAGCAGAAAGGACCATTCAGACTCTAGAAAATATGCTATGAGCATGTGCAATTGATTTCAAGGGTAGTTGGGATGACCACTTGCCTTTGATTGAGTTTGCATACAACAACAACTATTATTCTAGTATTAAGATGGATTCTTTTGAAGCTCTCTATGGTATTAGATGTAGATCTCTAGTCGGTTGGTTTGAAGTTAGTGAGGCCTCAATCATAGGACCTGACTTACTATTTGATGCTTTTGAAAAAGTCCAATTGATTAGAGAAAGACTCTGGGCTGCTCAGAGCCGACAAAAGTCTTATGCAGATACGTATAAAAAGGATCTCGAGTTTGAGATTGGTGACTATGTATATCTAAAGATGTCTTCCATGAAGGGAGTGAGGAGGTTTGGCAAGAAGGGAAAGCTCAGTCCTCGATATGTCGGTCCCTTCAAAATTCTCAGTGGCTTTGGCAAGGTAGCTCATGAGCTCTAACTTTCTTCAGATCTAGCCTCAGTTCATCCAGTCTTCCATGTCTCTTTGCTCAAGAAGTGTATAGGTGACCCATGTAGTTCCTATTCAGAGCATAGATATTCAGAATAGCCTCTTTTATGAAATGATTCCAGTCAAAATTCTAGACTATCGAACTCGTAGACTAAGGAACAAAGAATTCCCTCTAGTCAAAGTTTATTGGTGGAATCAGTCTATTGAGAAAGTTACTTGGGAAGCAGAAGCAGACATGCATACCAAGTATCCCCACCTCTTCTCCGCTAACTCAGATCTAGCTTAAGGTAATAGTTCTCCTTAAGCTTTTCAGTTTTCACATCCAGATTTTAGTTACAACTTGGTATTAACCTAATGTTCAGGATTCCATTTTTAAACTTGGTACTAAGTACCATTGCATATCCAATTATATATTCATGCATCAGATTAGTCATGCATTTATGCATCAGACATGCATTCTCCTTGTGAGAAGACTCAATTATTAAAAATCTTAGTCATGTAGTCAGTTTCGTCATGTATTCATGCATCAGATATGTGTGATCAGCTTATTAGTACTCTCAGTCATGCATTTATGTATCAGCTAAGTCATGAAATCATGCATCAGATATGCATGCTTAGTATAAATCTCTGAAATGTCAGTTAGATCAGTCATATTTCATTATTCATGTTCGGTATGTACTTCAGCTTATCGTTTCTCCTCTCTCAGTCAATCACATTCGAGAACGAATGTTCCCAAGGGGGAAATATTGTAATACCATGAAGTTTTGTAACTAACTTTTTTGGTCCCAAGAATGTCAAATGTTAGCTTCTAAATTGAGTGACGTTTATTGCATGAGGAATTTTCGAGTTTTTCACTTTTTTTCATCTGATAAATTCAATAATCTTTCCATCGATATAAAATTTTCCTAAATCCGATAACTGGGTAAGAAATCATGACTATTTCAAGTTCCCATCATAAAACAGCGCCATATTGGTCAGTGGCGCGCCGCGCCACAAGATAAAATGGCAATTGCCATTTTTTCAGTGTCCTAGCGTGATTTCTCCACGTCTCGCCAAAGTTTATGGTCGCAAATGAAGTGGTAACGCTATGGCTGTGCGTTGCACCATCCCCCTATTTCCCAGTTGTCAAATTCTAGTGACACGGTGGGATAACGCCACATCGCGCCAGGGGTCCAATTCGGGAAAATTTCACTAGAATTAAAAGATGCATCTGGGGTTAAAAGGGTCAATTTTCCACCCCTATTTAATCCCTTTAACACGAGATTCAGCTATTTGGAACCCAAAATGTACTAGTTTCTCTCAATTTTCTCTCAAGAACAAGCTAGGGTTTCAATTGGGGATTCAATTTCAAGAAAGTCTCTCCATCAATCTTTGCTAAATCAAGAACTAAGGTATGTCATGTGTTGATTCATGGGTCTCACCCATGAAGCTCAAGAATCTCTTTTAAAATCCAAGATTTGGGTATTTGTAAAAGTTCGTGATTCAAATTGAATTGAAATTGATGTTTATGATGTTATGTGGTTTTTATTCATGTTTTAAATTACATATTCCAGTGATTGACCCTAGTATGTGATAATCTGCCTAATAATCATGATAAACCCCTTTCAATTTACAAGTTGATTGATGTATCCTTGATTATTACATGTGTTGATGATTGTATAACCAAAGCATGCTCCCCATATGTTTGATTAAAAGCCTATGTGAAGGAAAAATGCCATACTAGTATGATATTATGAAATCCCCATTCATATATAAGTTATGTATATCAAGTGTTTGATGAAATATCTTAGTCAATGGGTTATATATTGTTGATGTTATTCATGTATTCAAGAATGTCATGCCTTGTCAGTTTCCTTCCATCGAGTCCTGGAGGTACTTGTCCCAAAAAAAATATAGCCATGTGCCTAGCTTTAGTGTCATGTTTTCACGATATCTTCAGTCAAGCCATGATCCATAGAACTCAGTCAGTCATGTGACTCAGGAAAACTCATTCATACAGTAATCTCAGTACTATTCCATCAGTCAACAGAACTCAGTAATTCAGTCTAGTTCAGTTCAGTAATCCATGTTCAGTGTATATTTAGATAGGAGTAGAAATTAGCCCTGAGTAAACCCAAGGATGGGAACATACACTGTCAGATGAGGGTGTGATTCTTAGAAGTCATCCTTGCATTCCAGAACTATGTAGCCATCTTAGGTTGAGACATCAACATTGTTAGATGAGGGTTGATGAGGTGGATAAGCACTGTCAGATGAGAGCCCCATCGTTCTCTTTTGGGGACACTATCAGATGAGGGTCACTCACAGCTTGTCTTTACCAGTGGCGTGGTATTAACACCCTTCTAATTGGGGTTACAGATTGGACCCCAACTCAACCATAGTGGCATATTAGGGGCATGTCGGTTAGAAAACTACTTCCCACAGTTTCAGTTACAGAATTAGGACTGTCAGTTAAAGTTAGTCAATCTCAGTAATAGAACTCAGATAGTTCTATAGAATTTAGGACTGTGAGACACAGTCAACTTAGATATACTATGGAACTCAGCTAGTTCCATCAGATTCAGGACTGTCAGATAATGTCACTCATGTCATTAGTTATATTAGTCATCAGAATTTAGTCATGTTAGTTATCAGTAAATTCATGTTATCACGATCTCAGATATAGTTACTACATATTCATGCATGTATTCTTATGTTCATATTAGTCAGTTTTCCAGTATTGTTCATGCATATGAACCCTATGCATTCAACCTACCTTCCCTGTATACTAGTACATTCAAAGTACTGACGCATTTGCGCTATGGTGTCTTATACCATAGGTTCAGAAGCACGAGCTCCAAAGTATAATCATATTCCAGTCTGAACAGTCAGAGTTAGCAGTGAGTCCTTATCTCTCGAGGACATGATCATTTATTTATTATCTCATTACGTAATTTATTAGTTGGAGTTAGTTGGGGATATGTCCCATCAACTCCTCATTCTGACAATTTAGTCAATTAAAGGCTTTCTAGACTATCATGTTCAGTCTATTATGTTATGTCAAGTTTGTTTTGGGTATTTTATAACCCATTCAGATGTTATATCTTTATCAGTTTATCACAGTGTTGATCCTTATGGCCTTTCAGTTCATGTTTTTGCAGTCATACAGTAAATTATGCAGTATACAGGTACAGATATCAGTCATGGGTTAGCTTGTGGTTCTTCGGGGTCATGAGCACCGTGTAACTTTTTGGGTACCAGATCTAGGGCATTACAAAATTACAACTTCTTTTTGTGCTCTTCTGAGGGTTATAGGCCCCTGAAGATTATCACTTCTCTAAGTAAGCTTAGAACCTGGCTTCTATCTCTTTTTTAGTTATGATTTAATTTTTTGGTCCTTTTCTTATTTTAGATACGACTGGTATGGAGGTAATGGGATGCTCAAAATCATAAGTAATCAGATAGTAATATACTCTTCAGGTGTACGAATTACAAACAACCTAAATAACCCTCCTTTTTGGTTGCAAGTCCTTTTTGTTGGCTGCTATAGTATAGGATAGATATCTTTTTCACCTTTTTGGTGCCTCCATGGCTTGTAAATATTTGCATGTGAACTAACTAAGTTGTAGCCTTCCCAACCCCTTCTCCTCTTTGTTAGTGACAATCTTAAGTAAGCACATTGTAATTTATCACTATTAAATCTCTTCTTGCCTGTAACTTCTAACTGCTGGAAACTTGTGATCGTGAAATCCCTTTTGTTAATGGGTAAATTAGCTAAATAATCAGCCAATTGATTTCCTTCCATCATAATATGTTGAAATTGAACTTGTTTATGTTCCAACAGTGAACAAATTTCCTCTATAGTCTCTATTATGTTCCATAGACAACTCCATTCTCTAATTATAATTATCTGAATAAGATGAAAATCTGTCTGAAATATTACCTTGTTGTAATGTGTGTGACTATTGTGTGTTACTGCTTATAGAATAACAAATGCCTCTTCTTCCACATTAGAAGTGTAATCTATTTTAGCTCCTTGTGCATACATCAAATCTACTTGTTCATATCTTAAGAAAAATGCATAGGAGCTAATACGAAGAATCCCTCTAGATGCTCCATAAGTATTATATTTAACCCATCCCTTCTTAGAAACTTTTAGTAAACTTTTGTAACCTTCACCTTTGGTATGCTATGCTCAAATTACTTTAGGATATCTGGACATGCATGGGTAAACTCCTAATTAGGCTTATTGACCTTGAGTAACATTTCAATATTCTTGGTGATATTGAATATTACTCTTTGTCCTGTTAAACTCTTTCCATCATGCTTTATACTATTTCTTCTTTTCCAAAGTTCCAAAATCATCATACGAGGTATAGCTTGATAATAGGCTCTATCTCTGCTCCTAACAATGGCATTCCACCATGTCATTATCATTTCCCAGAAGCTTAGACCAAGTATGTTAATACCTATAAAATAAGAAAAGTAGGACTATGTCCTATTAGCAATTTGTGATCTTAGAAACATATGAGATATAGTTTCTTGAACTGGAGTTGTACAACACCAGCATATCCAGGGACCTTCTATTCCCCATCTTCTTATATTCTCATCAACTGGAACCTTTCCTTTCCATATTCTCCATATGAATAAGGGCATTTTTAACGGTGGTCCTTTTATTCATATCTCTCTGAAAGTCTTGCTTTTAATATTCTTTTGTCTAATATATTACCATGTTGATCTCACTGTAAGGTTTTCTTTAACTTCAAGAATCTGAATGGGTATATCCTCTCCTTGTCTGCTGACTGGGGGATAGATTTTGTTAATAAAATGATTAGTAATCTCCTATAGAAGTAATTGATTGATGAGTTTTGAATTCCTTGTTCCATCTCTCATTAAATCCCTCACCTTTTGATACCTATTATCCCACTCCTTACTACTCTGAATAATAGTGTATAAGTCTCATGTGGTTGTCCAATTGTCAAACCATATACTAGAATTCCCACTCCTTGTTTTCCACATAATCTGGTGTTCAATTAAGTCTCTAGCCTATAATATCTTTTTCCAAACCTGAGACCCTGCCTCTGTCCTCCGTATTACCATGTTAGGATGCTCTCTTTTACAATACTTATTATTCATATAATTACTCCAAATGGATTCTTTAGTTCTAAAATTCCACCATAATTTACAAAAATGATCCATAGCCATATCTTGTAAAAATCTAAAACCAAGCCCTCCTTCTTTTTCATGTAAACATAGAAACTTCCATCTTACCCAATGCCTACTTTTTCCTCCTATATGGTTACTCTAGAAAAACTGAGCTAACATTTTTTGAATTTTAATCATTACATTTCTTGGAGGATTCATAACTGATAAGCAGTGGATGTGAATATTTTGTAACATATGCTTGATAAGAACAACTCTTTCTCCATATGATACATTTTCCCCTTCCATCCTTGCAACTTACTGCTGATCCTATTCATCATAGGTTGATAGAAATCTTTTTTCTTCCTTATGTGAAATATAGGGAATCCAAGGTAAGTAAAAGGAAATTCATTCCATAGGATTCCTGTAGCTACTTCTGCAATTACAACTACTCCTTGGGATACTCCGTTGTGTAGATATATTGTACTTTTCTCCTTATTAATCTTTTTCCCAAAAACATTTTCATACCTCTACAATGTAAAAGTAATCCCTTGTAAAATAACCAAACCTTCTTTGCATAATATAATGATATCTTCAGCAAATGCAAGGTGGTTAATCTTTGGATTTCCTCTTGGCATGCTGATCATACTAAACTTACTCCATAATAAATGGGTAAGGTGATTAGTGTCAAGTATATTAACCCAACGTGAGTTGGGATTGAATTCCCGAGGAGCAATTTTTGTGTTTAAATCCTATGGGTGTTGAGAGCATCTAAATACATACTCGTAGCGTAAACAAAATAAAATACATGAAATAAAATTTAGGGGAGGGGTGTTGGTTTGACATGTTATTTTACCAAAATCTAATCAAACTACCAATTTAAGGCAACAAATAAGGCAAAGATTTCAATATGAGACAAATCTTGGGATTATTTCATCCTATAGGAAAATAATGCATGGGTTCATGACAATCGAATGCAAATCCTAGTAAATGACTACATGGGTAGGCTAGGTTAGAGGTTCTTGATGCTAGTTTGTCAACCAAACCTCAAGATTATCACCCATAGACCCTTTCGGATACCTCATCGATGAGGCAAGCTAATCCACCCAATACCTCAATTGGGCATCCCTATTTCTAGGAAGATGCACAAGACTAGCTAATTCTCAATCCACCCTTATTTCTAAGATAATGAAAAAGGAATAAGCTGCATCTAACTACTGTTCACTAATACATTGTCAGCCATATCCCTCTTTCAAGAATGATATAGGATCCAATAATATACTTACATCCACTTTTCAAGAATGATGTAAGATATTGGAAATTTGGGATTTTCACCTATAAAACCATTTGGGGATTTGGGGTTTTCACCCACAAATCCCAAGTCAATCAAGAAAGCATTAGTGAAACCCATCATCAATAATCAAGTAGCTACATTAATAAATCACAACCCATATATATTTACACCCTGTTTTAACATAATCCCAAGATAAATATGCTATATGTAATTTTGATGATGAGTAGCTAACTTTAAGGAACGAGGTCCCTGGATGTGCAAGGTACAGTACAACTGGCATGCATTGTCTGCATAATTTTGTCCTCTTGTTTAACAAACTTGTAGATGCTATTTTATACTGATTAGGACAGTTGGTCTAATGATTTTCCACCCTAATCATCACTCAGCTATAAAAAAGAGATGTTTCTTCATCAAATGAGGTTTATGCACAAATCTAAAGAGTGAAGTAAGGCAAAAAAAAACTCCATTTCAAGATTAATCAAGCATTTCTCATATTCTTACATTTTCAATATGCTTAAAGAGTGAGTGAATATTTTTGAGTGCTGATTTGTAATCGAAATACTCATGCTATAAGAGTAGTGTTTAGTTTTGATGAGGGAAGTTCTTAGGTAGAGTTTCCTAAGCTTGTTGCTAGTTAGATTTAGCTAGTTGTTAAGGGAAATATGGTAGTTGTGTCAAGAGTTCATGTAATAGAGGTATTGCAAGTAGGAGAAACCTTGAATTAGGTTCACATTCGAGTATGTGATAAAGAGTTTTGTTATAGTGGACTGTTTTGGTGCTTCTGAGGGTAAGCTGTTATTTTTCCCTTTCTGGTTTTCCACATAAAAATTTGGTGTTTTTACTTTCCTACACCGCCTTTAATTTTTCAGCATCTCATATTTCCTTTACTGTTCTATCACTAGTGACTGACTTTGAGGGACCTGGTCCCTCATTATAAGGTATAACCCCCAAGGGTTCTAATAATTGGTCTCAAAGCCAGGTTTACTCTAAAAGGTTCATACCTAGAGTATTTTGGTCAGCATGGCTACTGCAACTGAACTACGGGTGGAAATAAAGGAATTAAAAAGGGAGAGATTCCTAACCTTGAAGGCTTTAGAGTCTGAAGTAGGTGAAGAAGACACTGATGTTGAACTTTTGGAAACAAGAATTGTTAGATCAATAAAAAGGGTTGGTTAGCTTAACAAAAGAAATGGTAATATTGAAGGTTGTCACAAGAATGGTAGCTCTGAAGTATTGATGAGAAAACTACCAAATGCAAAAGAATGATCAGGTCCTTCAAAAGTCAAAAAGGAAAGCTGTAGCTGAGTTTGCAGTAAAACAAGCTCTGACAGCATGGGGAGATTTTTCCAGTGAACCTGATAAAGATGAGATGTCTGGAAATATTTCTATGCTAGTAGTAGAAGACAATCTAGTTATCTACGATTCCCTGTTTACATTCATTGAAAACTCAAAAGATGGAAATAAAAAGGAGGTAACTCTTTTTTTATATTAAGGATAATCTAGATAACTACTCTGCTTAAAGGATAAAGAGGCTTACTAGTGTGTTGATAGATTGTGTATGTGAACTAACTACTAAGAAGAATGCATTAGAAGTAAAAGTAGAGAATAAAGAACATGATTTGATTGCTTTAACTTTCCAAAATTCTGAAACTAAAGAGTTGTTCATAAAGAAAAAATCTAAAAATCTGAGTTTGATGAGTAGTCTGAAGAAGGTAAATAAGGTAGATAAAAAAGGGAAGAAAGAAGCTTCATGGCTTCAAATTGATCTTTAAAAAAGGCTGAGGAATTCTCAAAAACACCTTATGTCTGCATTCCATAGGAATGAAGAGTTAGAAAGGGACCTGGTCTGCCTAAAAGAAACGTTGAACAAGCCTCTTAAATGGACTACTTCCTCACTGATTCTTTTGACTTGAATAGTTAAGGTTTAAATGATGGTAGAGGACTGGGCTATCAAGGAGAATTCTAACTTGCTGGATGGGAAGTAAAGGCTGTCAATGAGGCTAGAAACAAGGTTGTCAGTCCTATGTGTATTCATTGTGAAAAGGATTGGCACACTAAGAAAAGTTGTTAGAGACGGCTTAGAGCTAAAATAGATGGTTTTAGAGGTGTTCAACAAGGAAGATCACATCATAAGGGGTTCAAGCCACTGGAAACTGTGAAGAGTACACTATCTCTACCTAGGTGGGCTAAAAAAGATTTGATCACTCCCTTATTTTCTTACTGGGAACTAAAACTCAAGTGGGTTCCCAAATCAAACAAGTGATCATGATTCTAGGCATGGTAAGGGGATTGCATTTAGGAATAACTTATTGATTGAAAGGGTTCAAAGATTAATGATTGAAGGTTTGACTATGTTCTCTCTGTCAAGACACTTCAATTAAAGGTATCTTATTGTGAAAAATTAATTTCAAGAACTTTTCCTTGGCTTATCCAAGTGAGAATTCTCTCAAGAATAAACTAAATAGGGAGGAATCCTTTTTGATTAAAGAAAGAAGGGTGTACAGAGGCAAAAGTCAAAAGAAAGAAATGATTAAATTAACCTGACCTATAATGTGAATTGGTTTTTCCTTCCAATATTGGCTATGTTTAGGAGGCATGTATCCTTGATAAGGTAAGTGCAGTTTGGTCTAACTCAGTATCATACCCTTGTAGGTATACACCCATCAGGATAACTTTAGGAGAATTCAGTTAAATCAAACATAAGCTGAGAATTCACTCAAGAATGGAAGGGACCTGGTCCTATCTCTCAGGTTAGTACTGTTACAAAATGCTTCAACAATCTTGAAATATTGTTTGAAAGGCCATGTGTTTTCTCATCTTTGTGTATAAGCTGTCAACTTCTATGAAAAATGAAGAGTTGTAATTATTAAGATCAGACATGTCATTTCAGAGGGAACATCTTTCAATAACAATGGTCTCTGTTCTAAACTTACTAAATTAGACTCTTTCATAGTCTTCTTCAACTAATTTAGTTTATCTTCCAAAACTGATCATCTACTGTGAACCTAACTGGTCCCTTACCCTCACTCTTTTTCAAAATCAAAATGGTTGATATTCCTACTTCCATAATTCCAGCTAAATACTTTAAAGTAGATAAAACTTCAAATGATCATACTGAACATTCTATAATTGAATACTCTGACGTATCATTAACCAAAGCAAATAACTTCTTGAGCTTCCAAAAAGAAACAAAGGTAAATTTTTCTTCCTCAGAAAATCAAAAACATGTAAATGTGTCAGTCCTCACAGAATTCTCCTCTGCTTTAGAAATTTATGATCAACCATTCATGGTACAGAATTCAAGTCAAAGTCTTGGCTCTTAAATTGACCAAAAATCTTTTCAATCCAAAATTCCCTTTTTATTAGTAGCCCAAAACCACCTATAAAATCTCAAAACCCTATTTTGAATGAAGAACCCAACAAAGATAAATTTTTGGAAATCTCTCTAGCACCTGGTTCTCCCACATCCTTAGATTTAAATCTAATTTTTGCTTTATTATTTGGTGCAGAAATACTAGTTAAAAAGGTTGATCCTTATTGTAATGAAACTGGGTGACTGAGAACCTACTTCTACTTGCACATGACTATTCAGTTAGTAGAGAAGAACAGGTAACAGGAAAAATGAAAGAAGTAGATAAAGAAAATAATGTGTTATCACCTTTAAATATGGAAATGAGACGGTTGAGGATAAACTTCTCTTGAGATGGGCTGAGAAAAAATAAAAGGGAAGTAGAGGCAAGAAAAATAAGATGAGCTCTGCAGCAAAAATGGAAAAATCATGATGTGCCACTAAATAAAGTAGACCCAGGAAAGTCGCTTTAGCTAAGGAAAAATATATTGCTACAGAGGTTATTGAGAAAAGAAAGATGGAAGTTCATATTGCTGGAAGGACCAGGTCCTCTAGCTCAAAATCTGGTAGACCTACTAAGATGATGCAAAAACATATAACAATAAAAAGAAAGGAAATTTCTGAGGGACCTGGTCCCAATAGAAAAAGAATTAATGAAGGAGAAGTATTAGTCCTAAGTGAAGCAAACAAGAGAAAAGATAAAAGGACGTGGCTAAAAAATAAAGAAATAAAATACTAAAAACATAGAGAGTCCTATCAGGAAGAGTGGTTGATCCCAAAATGTATGATACACCTGGGATGATTGAATTGGTTGAATATGTCAGGCATCAAGTCTAGTTACATTTGTTTGAGGAATCAGACCCCATGGTCTTTGAGAATAATGTCAAAAAATTTTACTACACCATAGAATTCTCAAGAAATGGGCTAAGATTGTCTACATAGGTGTAAGGAAAGTCTATCTATTTGGATGAAAAAGCATTGGGAAATATCTTAGATGTACCAGTTATTGGAGTCAGGACTGCCATAAAGCAACAACCCACAACTGAGTTTATGATCAATGCCTCTAAGATCGGAGGAACTTCTATAGCAGTTGTAAAAAATAAATTCCTGAATTATGAGTTTCATCTGGTAATTAAATTCACCAAAAAAGTCCTATTTCCAAGATCAATAAAGACTACCATTGCATTTGGGGCTGATCTATTCTTGATTGAATACCTAAGTTATTTTGAATTGATCACCCTGCCTGCTTTTATGATTTACCACTTGAAGAAAGGAATCCTTGAGAAAGAAGGGAGACATGGAATTCCCTATAGGTACTTGATGAATAGGTTATTTGATCATTTTGGATTATTTGGGACTAGAGAAATTCCTAGAATAGCCAATAAAAAGTTCACTCTAATTACCTTGGAAGAAAATGAGTACATAGTGAGAAAAATAGGAACTGTGTCCCACGTATCTTAAATTTTGGCTGGTTAGGAAAGCTTAAGCAAAGAAATGGAGGAATTACGGATCAAGTTATATGCAAAGATGCAGATATAATTCATTTAAGGTTGAAAAATCAACAGCTAGCTTATGAGAGACCTAGTGCGTTTGAAGCACCGATATCAGAAAATACAGAACTCTATGTGAAAGTGGAAAAACTGTCTGGTGAAGTTAATGAATTAAATGAAGAAGTAAAGAAACTCTCTAAGCAGTTAACAGATGCCCATGCTGTGGAAAATGCTAGAATAGAAATGTTGATTAAGTCCCTTTCCCCCAAGCCTCTTTCTTATTAAGTATTACTAGCCCTATTCTCTTACCATATCCTGTGTCAGTTTCACTTTTTGTTATTATGTGGATTTTAAGGATAATTTTTTTGTTAATTGTTTTTAGTATACTGAATTGGTACTTAACTGATTAACAATTAATGAATTTTACTTTGTCTGCTAAATTTGTTCTCTCTTCTAAAACTATTCTTCATGGTTGTGTTGCCCTAGTGGCCATGCTTTAATTAGCCTTTACATATCTGTACTCTTGTTTTAATGTTATTACTTTTCAATGATACCAAAAGGGGGAATACTTACTTCATATGTATGTTGCTTATGGGTTCGTATGTAAGGTGCTCATATGTGGTTCATACTGATAGGGGAAAGTAAGTGATGTTCTAAGAGAATGGTAAGGCACAATGATAGGGGGAAGCAAAGAGTTCAGATATGTAGGCATAACGACAATAAGGAACCAGGTCTCTATGTTGCCTGATGATGAAGAAATCATGATGATAGAGGAAACATTAATCGTCAGGTGGTAATCATATTAATTAAATGTAATGAATGTGGATCGATGCTCAAAATATTATGGTTGGTTTGTCATCATCAAAAAGGGGAAAAATTGCTATATGTAGTTTTGATGATGAGCAGATAACTTCAAAGGACCAGGTCCCTAGATGTGCAAGGTACAGTACAACTGCACGTGTTGTCTGCACAGTTTTGTCCTCTTGTGTAACAAACTTGCAGGTGCTATTTTGTAATGATTAGAAAAGCTAGATTAATGATCTTTCAACTTTAATCATCACTCAGCTATAAAAGGAAAAAGATGCTTTTTCATCAAATGAGGTGTTTTCATAAATCTAAAGAGTGAAGTGAGGCAACAAAACCTCCATTTCTAGATTGCTCAAGTTCTTATCTTTGTAATATGCTTAAAGAGTGAGTGAATATTTTTAAGTGTTGATTTATAATCGAACTACTCATGCTATAAGAGTAGTGTTTTCTTTTGATGAGGGAAGTGCTTAGGTAGAGTTTCCTAAGCTTGTCGTTGGTTAGAGTTAGCTATTTGTTGAGGCAATCTTGGCCGAGGTGTCAAGGAGAGCCTGTAATAGAGGTATTGCAAGAAGGAGAAACCTAGAGTTAGGTTCACAGTCGAGTCTGAAATCAAGAGTTTGGTTATGGTGGACTATTTTAGTGTTTGTGAGGGAAAGATATGTTTTTTCCCTTTTTGGGTTTCCATATAAAATCCCTATGTTTTTACTTTTCTGCACTACCTTTGATTTTCCAGTACCTCATAGTTGCTTTACCGTTCTATCACTGATGATTGACTCTGAGGGACCTGGTCCCTCACTGTGTAGACAAAACCCGAAGAATTCAAACAAAAAATTTAGCTACTAATGAAGTTAAAGGAACGGAATATACCAAAAGGATCATTCAATGCTTCATTGGAAATTAAAAGTAAGAGTAATCCAATATCCAACTTCAATTACAACCAAAAATACTTGAAAAATTAGCAATAATAAATTTCCCCAGTTTGGTAGGGTTTCAATTTGTTCCAAATTCAATTCTAGTTGGAAAGATGCCCAAAAATTAAAAGGTTTCTGCTCTATAAGGTATTTGAGGTCGTTTTTATGAAATTACAACTTTGCCCCTTGGCATAAAACCACGCTACCACAATCGCTCTAGCTTGATCGTGATTGTGAATCTCGCAATTGAGGTGAGTCCTTCGCAATCGCTATCTCTGACTAATTTTGACTGGCCGCGATTACGTCCCTCAGACCTCAATCGTGGTAATTGAGGTCAGATCTTGCTCCTGCTTTTCCAGTTTTTGCAGTTCTTTTCCCTTTTTGATCCTTTTATTTAGCTTACTTCACTTCTTTTTATCTCATTACCTATATACCTACATAATATGGGAATTAGTGCATTCAAATATCAAATTTGTCTCATTCATACCATTAAATCATAGTAGTCTGCACGAATTTATGCGTAAATGAGTGTTAAATTTACCACTGATCAACACTCCAACTGAAACCTTTGCTTGTTGTCAAGCAACACTACTTCTTATTCAATGAGACCATGCAATTGTAAGCCACTTTACACAACCAAATGATCACAATGACTTTGAACTTGATTAACACCACCAAGTAGCTCTCAAACATGGGCAACACCATTCTCACGACTCCCCTTAACATGAAAAACAATTCCAAAGATTCAAAAGACTTTAAAGAAAAATAATGAAACACTCACCAACTCTCTAGAGGTGACTCCCTATCGATAGCAACTCAACTATACTCCTTTGCCTCATTTTCCAAAAAATGACAATTTCACTCGCCTCAATTTGTCTACATGCCTCCTCACAAGAAGGAATTTCCACACACACCAAATTATATAGTATGCAAAAAGGGATTTTAGTTCAAAACACACTTTCTCTAAAACTCTATCAATGCTAACAAGTACCATGCCATAATCTTGCCCTTATTTTCAATCGTCACAACAATAAATACCTCGGTTGGAGATCTCAAAGGACTTTTTAAGTTTGTAAAGTAGGTTTGGGGAAAGGGTATGATATCATTTAGGAACAAAGTGACTACACGCTCCTTGAACATCTACATCACATTATTTTAACCCAACTTTGGACCATGGACCACTTCAATTGTTTCCAAAATTCACACATGCCTATTTTTGCTACCTTGGTTTACTTAATTCTTCGAAAGCAATTTTTTTTTGAATAATTATTTTTGCTATCTCATTCTATTCCTTTATTTGATGAATACCTTCTTTTTTACTTCTTTAATTTCTTTCTTTGCTTAACATCAAAGGCCTCCAATTACATTATCATGGTCCAAAGTCATCTTTTCCAAAACTTATCGCCCCCAACTTAGGCATTTGGCCTTAAGTTCCTTTTTGCAAGATCAAGGAGGGTAGGGTCCAAAAGCGGGAAAAACTTTGAATGGTTCAAGGCTTGTAATGTGGTTTCCAAAGAAAGGTTTGAAGTCTCAAAATGGGTAACTAAGGACACTATTCTATGTACGAGTAGGCAATTTAGTCTAAAGAGGGTTTCTATGATCACAAAGAAGGCCTAAAATCATTTAACTAACCAAGCATAATCATAATTATCCTTGAGAGACTAACGGGGCAAGTTATAGATGTACAAGTATGCATGAGAGTTAGACAATTTCAATCACCATACATGGCATGCAAACTTTTCAAGGAGGCTTAGTTGTACTTCCTAATAGAGACAAAAGGGAGTATTTAACACTTTCCACAATCTAAAGACTTCACTGTCACAAAAAATGTTAAAGTATTGTTACAAAATTATGCACCTCCAAGCCCTTGGTTTTCAAAAATTTTTGGACGGAGGGGGGTGTTTGCTTCGCATTTACACCACACAAAATTTATTATTTATGACACCAAACCAAGTCATCATCTCACATGTCGGCTTTTATGAGGGAAAATCATATGTCTAATCAAACTTTACCATAGGTATAAAGGCAATCCCAAATCCAAAATGCCTCAGGTACTTATATTTCCTTTCATTTATAGCTCCGATGCTATGGGTACTCAAACTTTCCCTACATCCATGTCTCAAGAACCAATCGCAACAATTTTCCCATAAGAATGTCATCACTCAATCTATCATAAGGAAAGGCTCATCCGGTATCATAATAAACAAGATAAAATAAAAAACTAAAAATAAAAAAAACAACTAATCCATGAAATATGGGCACTATTAGAATGCCCAAATATTACAACCTTAAATAAAAATAAAAATCATGCAAATCATCATCAAAACATCCATAAATATCTCAATAATAAAGGCCAAATAAATAAATACAGAGATAGGTAGCCCCAACTAAAAAGCTTATAGTGACCTTACTGTATAATCAATAAATCATAAAGAAAGTAAAAGAGTGCTCCCTGTAACCGCATCATGAGTTGTTGTCACTTTCGAAATCAACAACACCAGAACCGAACCACTCAGCTGGGGCCTCATCATTACTATCCACTCTGGAAGAGGGAAGCTAGTCTCTGGGTTTCAGGACCTTCCAAAGGCCTTTCACGCCCTTCCACTTCTTGGTGAAGAATTTGTTTTTCTTTTTCTCTCTCTTCTTCAGCTTCTCATGTGAGTCCTTGAGCTCCTTATGAGAATTTGTAAAATATGAATAGGCCCTCTCAATCCTATCCATAGTGACTCCCTGCGTATTTTAATCCTCCAGGTAACTTTGATAATCAGATTAAGCCACATAGGATGACGGGTGGTGGAAGACTCTCCCGACCCCTGAGGCAAACCTGCTATAGGCTCCTTTATCACCCCTATCTCCATTAAGATCTCCTCAAAAGGCCCTACTGTGGATGGCCTACACGATTTGGTGTTCTTAAATGTTGACTTTCCAAGTCAATCTTCCTCTTCTTCCTCTTGACCAATGCTCATTCACCTTGAATCTTGCGATGATAAATAGGGGTTTGGGCGCACCTAAGTGTCTGGGGTATTCCTCAACCCCAGCTCCCCTGCACAGCTCACTAATCAAAGAGGGGAATAAGAGGAGTGTACCACCATGGATCTTGAAATGCTTCATGTCTAAAATCACAAGTCAACTAACTTTAAAGGAATGTTTTCTAGTATACACACAACCATTCGGGCTCGCATATCTTGAATAACAGTCATGTGCATGCATAGAGAAACTCAGATACAAATGATGTTTAGGCATATCCTTGCCTCCACTATGAAGTCATTCATTGATATACCCCTTTTAATGGCCGCCGAAGGAACCTCTTTGAAAGAACATAACTTTTCAGCCATACAGCTCCCCCGATTCACACCCCTCACCTTAAATTGGCTCATGTCCTCATGTAGCATCCCATATAAATCATTAATCTATTCAGCCCTAAAGTGAACATTCTCCCCCCAAAATTCACACAACTGGTTAAGAGAGAGATACTATGCTACGGTTCGCGTAGAATTCCCTTACCTAATGCTTGTTTTCCCAGCAATGATTTGGGGAAAAACAACTCCACCCGGTGGATAACAAGTAGGAATGAAATATCGGGAGCTTCTCCGGCACTCTGTCCAAACAAATGCCTCTTTTATAGAGAAATTTGGTTTTGGGGAGGTGGACATCGTAATAATTATGGCATTCTAGGGCCATAAACTGAGTATGATCATATTCTTTCATATTGAGCCTTAAAACCCTAAAAAATCACATAATACCATTAATCTTTAATATTTACATGTGAAAACTATGTTATGTTATCAGTTTAAACCAATAGGGTGGTGCCTTAGAAATTTTTGGACAAGAAATAGACTTAGCAGATTTTTGGTCCAGAGTAAAAAACATCCTTAAATGTCATGATCACAGGCCACTGAGTTGCGATCGTGGTACACCAATCATAATCACATGACCACGATTGCGGTAATAGAGGCTATTTCAACCCAAATTTTCAAACACTCAATTTGTCTAATTTCAATTCTAAATTGTGTTCCAAAGAAAAAACATACAAAAAGAGCAAAGAACATGGTTCCTAGGTACTCGATTATATCCTCAGAACATGGAAAAATTAACATTGAACTCCTTTGGACATTTAATCGAGCACTTGGTGTGCACATCTAATTCTATCAAATTAATCAAATTTAGGTACTCAAGGTTTTCCCAAATGTGTGCACACCAATTACGATAGCAAACTATACCAAACAAGCATAATTCAACAAAGATTTGCGCCAAAAGCTAAATTCTAGCCCATTCCTAAAACATGAGTTCTAAGTCCTAAATATACACATAAAAATAAGAAATTTGAAGCACATACCATATTGAGGAAGCAAAGAGGATGTTGATGCACAAATTGAATGCTAAAACTCAACCAAAATCCATTATAATTTGAGAGAAAATTGAAAAGGAAGTGTTGGGAAAAAATGGCAACCGAATAGTCTTTTAACAAGTTGTGACCGAAATCGGGGTATAAGTTTAGTGATTGTGGTCAAACGGCTACCGTGATTGCAATAGCATGGGTGCCGTGAATCTGGTAACTGAGACTATTGTTTTGGTCCTCTATTTTCCCCTGGTCAGTCCACTACATAAATTTTTCATACATTCCCCTATTCAACCTCATTCGAAACACGTTATAGCACCACAATTTCATGGATTAATCACAAACCAAAAATGAAACCTACTCTACTAAATAAAAAACAAATGATACAGGCCACTTTTGTAGCATTGGTGGGTTGCCTCCCACTTAGCACCTAATTTATCATTGCGGGATGGCATTCTTAATCTTTTCAAGTTGGATCATCAAGGGACCCATCATCTACTTCTCGTCAACCACATCAATGATGGACACCACTTGTAATTCCATGGGTTGTTTCTTGGTCTTGTATACTTGAAAGGACCCTTCATCATTGTGGACCTGAAATTTCCTTTCTCCCAACTCATATCAATAATTGATCTTCCAGTTGCAATGAAAGGTTATCCAAAAAAGATAAAGTGTCCTTTCAAGTATGCAAGACTAAGATTTCAAACAACCAATTCAAGGAAACAAATGTGGATAAGATTTCAATGTGAGATAAGTCTTAGGATTATGTCTTCCTAGGGGAAAATAATGCATGGATTCATGACAATAGAATGCAAATCCTAGTAAATGACTACACGAATAGGCTAGGTTAGGGCTTCTTGATGCTAGTTTGTCAACTAAACCTCAAGGTTATCACCTATGGATCCTTTTAGATACCTCATAGGTGTGGCAAGATAATCCACCTTATACCTTAATTGCGCATTCTTATTTCTAGGAAGATGCCTAAGACCTAGCTAATTATTAATCCACCTTTATTTCTAAGATAATGAAAAGGGAATAAGCTACATCTAACTATTATGCACTAATGCCTTGTTACCCATATCCCTCTTTCAAGGATGATATAGGGTCCAAAAAAAAATACTCACATTCCTTTTTCAAGGATGATGTGAGATATTTGAAATTTTGGGTTTTCACCCACAAATCTTTTATGGGAATTTGGGATTTTCAGCCATAAAACCCACCCCAATCAAGCAAGCATTAGTGAAACCCATCATCAATAATGAAGAATCTACACTAATAAATCACAACCCACACTATTTGCACCATATTTCAACATAATCCCAAGATAAATGTTTAGCTACTCATGAAGTTAAGGGAAAGAAATTTACCAAAAGGATCATTCAATGTTTCCATGGAAATTTAAAGTAAGACTTATCCAATATCTAACTTCAATTACAACCAAAAGTACTTAAGAAATTAGCCATAAGAAATTTTCCTGATTTGGTAGGGTTTCAAATTATTCCAAATTAATTTTTAGTTGGAAAGATACCTAAAAATAAAAAAAGGTTTTTTCTTTATAAGGGATTTTAGGTCAGTTCTATGAAATTAAAAATCTACCCCCTTGAATAAACCCGCACTACTGTGATTGCCCTAGCTTGATCGCGATCGTGACTCCCGCCATCGCAGTGAGTCCTTTACGATCGCTGGATCTGACTAATCTTGACTTGCCACGATCGTAGCCCTCAGACCACGATCGCGGTAACTGAGGTCAGACCTACTGCTTTTCCAGCATTTGTACTTCTTTTCCCTTTTTGATCCCTTTTTAGCTCACTTTACTTCTTTTCATCTCATCACCTATATACCTGCAAAATATGGGAATTAGTGTATTCAAATACCAAAGTTGTTTTATTCATACTATTAAATAATAGTAGTGTCTACACATTTAGGCATAAACAAGTGGTAATTTTACCACTCATCACATGCCAAATATCTTAAATTTATTTTTAAGTGCTAAATATTTTAAGGCTTTAGACACCAGTTCTGTAGCCAGAATAAAGAGAGTAGGGGAGAAAAGATCTCCTAATTTCAAACCCCTATGCTACAAAATTCCTTAGGTTTTCTATTTAAAAGAATGGAGTACCAGTTATTTACCACTAACCTATACATAATGTCTATGATTGTTTCATTAAAACCTATTTTTCTTAATAATTTAGTGAGGTACAACCAATCCGCCCTGTCATAAGCCTTCATCATATCAAATTTGATAACCATATTAGTAGGTTTATCTCTCTTTATTATTTCTAAAATGATTTCTTAAACCACTAAAATGTTTTCTGCAATGCTTCCCCCTTGGATAAAACCAACCTGTTCTTCTCAGGTAACAACTTTTTGATTCTCTCATGAATAATTCTGGAAAAATTTTATTTACAAAATTACTTCGAGAGAATGGCCTCATATTAGAAAAGATATTAACCACTAATTTTTTTGTAGAAGGACCAAGTTTGTATCTGTAACAAATCTTGGTAATTTATAACCACAAAAGAAAGCCACTACCATTTGATGAACATCCCTCAAATAATATACCATTCTTCTTGAAAAAAAGATCTTGCCATTCCATCTGGGCCTACAGTACTATGTCTATTCAACCCATTACTTCTTACCTGAACTCTTGGATGTTAGGAATTTTATTCAACTCCTTATTCTGTTCTATATTCACTATTGTTGGTAATTCTTCCAACATTGAAAAATCTTTATTTTGTTTTTCTTTGAGAATTGCTTCTGAAAAAATGTCACTTCTGCTTTAGCAATCTCATTTTGATCTTTTAACCACACACTTTCTTTATTCTAAATTGTTTTCACCTTTAGTCTACTCCTTCTGCCTCCGACAACTTATGAAAGAATTGGTGTTTCTTTCACCATCTTCTAACTATTCTAAACCTGCTTTCTGTTTCTAAAATTCCATTTCCCTCCCGAGTTGGACATTTAAACCTTTTTGTGCTTTAAAAATAGTTCTCTATTTGTACCTGAAAGTTGATATTCAAACATTTTCTCCCTAACCTTAATAACCTCCTCCAAGGTATCAATTTTTTGAAAAATGTTACCAAGGCTTTCTTTACTCTATCTAGTTAAAGAAGATTTATCTTGCTTCAACTAATGATGGATCATGATGAAAGGATTTCCTTGCACTTCTATTTTCTAGTTCTGCCTTATAACCTCCAAGAAAGACTCTTCTTTCAACTAAAGATTGAAAAATCTAAAGGATTTAGTGATCTTCTAATTAACAGTACTGAAGTTAATTTGCAAAGGTGTGTAGTCAGAACCACTTCTTAATAAGTGATCAACTTCAAGTACTGCAAATAAATTATGCATTCTTTCATTAGACAAAATCCTATCTACTCTCTTGAATATGCAATCCTCATCAATTCTCCCATTCCACCATGAAAATCTACTCTTTTTGAAACTAGGGTCTTCTAGATTACACATATTTATGCAATGTTTGAAGTCCTAAATTTCTGATACAGTAACTGGTAAACCCCCTAGTTTATCTTATTCACTGATGAGAACATTAAAGTATTCACCAACTAGCCAGGGCTCTAGAATTGATTGTGACATCTCCTCTAGTGAGTTTTATTATACTATTCTCTCAGCTTGAGTACATTTAGCATACACTAATGTAAATATAATACTTATCCCTGCTTCATGATTTTCCAACCTCAAAGATTTGCTGCTCTTCATCTAACATCATAGAATAATTAACAATTGAATCCATGAATGCTCATACTTTTCTGATGTGTTAGCCACTGCATGCTACATTCCTAGTCTATTTTTGTACTTATCTATATTGTGATTGTCTTGAAATGGTTCCATCAACCCTATAAAATTAAAATGGTATCTCTTTTGTAGACTGATTAACCTAGTGAATGCTTTCTGAGTATTCACTGATCTTATATCCCATATTAGTGAATTCATCTAGATTTATTTTTAATAGAATTTCTACTCTGCATTGAACTTTCTTTAACTCCTTTGTCCTTCTTCCTCTAAATACCTTGGGATGCTTTCAACTTATCAATCTGGTTGGGTGATAGGTTTTGCTTCAATGGCTACTTTCTTTACTTTTTTATCAAGGTCATCTACATCCAAACTTCCCTTACCTATGTTATTGAATTCTATTTGATTTACAACTTGTACTGCTAATGGAATAACATCTTCTATTACCTTCATCTCCTCCTCATTTTTCTGTTGATCAACTATATCTAACTCCTATAATCCTTCTTCTTTCTTCAAGGATCTCTGCTCTATCATGCTTTCCACAGGAGAAGAATCAGTAGCTAAGTTTTCAGTCTTCTCAGCTTGTTCTTTATTTACAAAATCTTATTTTTTTCTCACCATCTTCTTCTTTGCCTTCTGATATATTTCTGAATTTACTGGTCACCCATCTTTAGCATTCTTCTTGATATCCTTCTGATCTTAATTATTATCGGTCTTCTCTTCATTATTTTGCTCTAAATCTATTACCCCCTCCTCAGTAAGTATATCAAAGGTATTTATACTGGAATTTCTTTATGCTTTTCTTCTTCTCTCTCCCCCCACATATGCCCAAACTTATTTTTTTTATATTTATTTATTCTTGTTAGTCTTTGTTGCTTGTTAGTCTTTCCTCTTCTTTGATTGTTTTCAAAATATTTTTCTTCCTTTTCCCTGCCTTCTTCTTCTGATTGTTTATTAGACACTTCTTCTTTTTCCTCCTGCTTTTTCTTATGCAACTTAGGGTAAATATTCCAGCAGGTACTTTCATCATGTCCCTGGAATCAACTTTCCTTATAATACTTTGGCATGTAATCATATTAAATTTGTATCCATTTGAATTTAATTTCTCTTATCACATCATCTTCTTTATTTATTCTCACCCTTTGAGGCAACTTAGCAATTAAGTCTACCTTCACTTTAACCTTTGCACAACTAGGTCTTGTCCATAGAGTGCAAATCAGTTTAGATCCATATTCAATTGCAATGTGATCCATAGGTGCATATCCAAAATAATATATGTCAAATTTAGGAATGATATATCTCATTCAGTTGCTAATAATCCGCTATATTTGTTAACGGAGATAATTGGTTCATAATGTGCTTATATGACATGATCACCATGGATACTACAGTATAAAATTATCATCATGATGTCTCATGAAGATATATAATTTGGTGAGATAACAATTTATTAAGGAAGATTTGAAGGGATATGACTTTTCAAATGCTTTTAGAAGTTTGATTATAATTTGTATCTATATAACAAAATACATAGTAAAGGTTAATAGAGTCAGATATGGGTACTTTAGAAGGAAAAGAAGGCTTAGAAAAGGAACTCAATGTGACATGACCCGAACTAAGTCCTAGTCATATTGGGTATCTCAATTCGACCCAGATCGGAGACCGCCCTCAATGCCCAACTATAATCAGCGTGCACCTTATATCGGATGAATTTCATACATATAACAAGATAAAATGAAATTAATTGAAAGGCATTTAAAGAAGTTCATGACCATAACAAAAAACTATTCTATCAAATAACCAACAGGTGTTATCCCCTATGACAATATCAATACCATGGCTGACACTAATACTAGCCCATGCCCATTGTGGTCACACAAAGCCTTTATCTGAAAATTAAGAACATCCGATCGGGACATGCCCCCAACAGTAGCCAAAATAAAACTTTAATAAACAAAAATACTGTAAAAAGGTTCATAACATGAAATGGAGTTTTTCGAAGTATGGAAGCTCACCACTTCAATCTAACATAAATATTGTCCCTGAATCCAAGTCACTGAGCAGGAGGAGTAGTATGGCCTGTTCCTGCATTGCGTAGGGATACAACATTTGAAGATGGTTAGCGGGTGAATTCTAGCATGCACTTAGGAATTAGGATAAAATAATGCCTTTATTTAAAACCAAAGTAAATAACCATATGCAATCACATACATGTATATATACCATGTTGTGAAAGAGAATCAGGATTAGCATTCATTTAAAACTTTAACCTGGGTTATGTAGCTTTACCATCATAATCCACCCATGGGCTATATGGGTTCAGTGTTACCCCCTGAACGGGACCCAGTGCGGTAGCCAAATGAACCAAACTATCATAGGGGCCAAAGATTCCCGTGTACCCTTCGCCCTCCATGATACATATATATAAGTATAAACTTGGGGGATTCTCATATACCCCACAAGCATATGGTCATCAAGACCAACCCTCATGTCGACAAATATGAGTCCCCAGTGTTCGTACATCAGACTTGTACTTTCACGGTTCGCTATCATATTCTATCATTATTGCCCAATTAAAATATTTAGCATAAAATTAAACCACCAATTCCAGAAGTCAAGTATCAAGGCATTATAAAGTGGTATCATCATACCGACTATAGCTTGCCAGTAATGTCACTAGACAACAATTAGGGGACTCCTATGTACACTACAAGATTTCTAATTAAACCAAAGCCATGGCCACCCAGGACTTTCCAAACCATTTTAAACCAACCACACCAATTTAGGTTTCATTACCGTATTATGCAATGCAAAGTTTTTAGTAATAGACAAACTATGTAATAAAATCATTCTCATAAGCATTTTAATAAACATGTTGAGGGCATAAGATTTTCAAAATCAAAAACCCATGTATCAATTGACCATTCCCATGCAACCACATGTTCAAACCATAATTATAACATGAAAACCATAAGAAAACATGGTAAAACATTATCCAACCAAGAACAACAAAAAAACCCCAACATATATTTTAAAACCCAAATATTACCATAATAATACCATGAAAACCATCCACTAAAACATGATTTTTGTTAAACTAACAATGAGGGAGGAGCAACATGCCTTAGACACCAAGGAAGATGGAGAGATACCACCCTTAAGAGTCTTAATTGATTGTGTTGATGAAATCCTAGCCTTTTATTAAACCAAGAGCTTGAGAGAGATTTAAGATATGTTTAAGAGTGTTTTATTGAGAATAGGAGGATAATAAAGTCACAAAAGATGTTTTATGTTGTGGGGTCAAAAGGAGTTAAGAGGAAAAATGTCCAAAATACCCCTAACTTGAACTGTAGAAATTTCTGCAGGTGGGTATGAGTAGGCCCTCCAACTTGTTACCACATCATACGACTGGTACCATCCAGTCGCAACCAGAATAGGAAGTTGGACACCACATTCTTTCAAACATATTTCTCCTTTGCCCAACTCATTATCAAACCATATGACTAGTATCATTAAGTCGTATCCAAGACAGGACCTCAAGGGCTAGACACTGGACAACATACGATTGAAGCTCATCTAACTCATCACATTAATATATGACTTTTACCCACCAAACCATATCCAGAATAAAAACTTAACCACCACTCTCTGGTCACCTTACGAGTTGGGTCACCTGACCCGTACCCACACTATACGACTCATGTTGTGAGTTGTTACAAGGACAGTGAGCTTAAAACTCAGAAAATTTTCAAGGGCCGAAACCTAGGGTGTTTCACAATGCTTCATCTAATATTTCTAACACAAATGAAATATTTATCCCAAACTCAAAAAAGAATAATCAAACTACATAATTTCAAGTTTTACATTGTATAAATCTGCTAGACTGATACACTTGATGCTTATAGATGATCTTATGTTATTTTATACGGGCCAGAAAAACTAATGAAAGAACTATTTCTCTTTAGCCAAGACACAAGCTTGAAGGTATATGCAAAAAGTTAAATTTCTTTTTCTCTTATATCAAGAAAGAATAGAAGGTAAGACTATTGGATATAATAGGATTTTCTTAGGAGTCTCTTATTATTAGATATATAGGCCAACCACTATCTTCTAAGAAATAGAGCAAAAATGCCACAAAGAATAAAAGGACAAAATTCATAAGGATTATTTTGGAAAATTTCATAGTAGAAAAGAAGCTGATTCTAATACTTTGGAAATTATAAGCCAAAGAATCATGACACTTAATGTGAAATTTCTTAAGAAGTGGAATATAGACTCAATAGGAAAGGTGTGATGGAAACTTTCTAGAAAAAATAACATGCTTTGGGTAGAATAGATGCATGATATCTACATGAATAAAAATTTATGATATTTGCTCTCATTAATCACCTATTAATTGTAGTTATTATTGAAAGAAGTTAAATGTTATTAAAATACAAGTGGTGAATTGGTACACTAATGAAAACTATATCGCAACTTGTAAGAGTGCATACTAATTAATTTCAAGTAGTTACAAACTTTGTTGGATGATACGCACAGATTAAGAAAAACTAATCTCATTTGGTACTTTGTAATGATGTCTAGGAATAGATGCATTCTGTGCTTATACAATCAAGATAACATACTAATCAAAGAAAGGTTAGAAAATCTAATATCTCAACTGATGATACTTACTGTAAAAAAGAGATCTTGACGTTATTTAATTCTAAAAAATAGCTCATGAGGTGATGCATGTTCAGGAAAAACTTATTATATGAGTGGATTTTAACTTGACATCAAGAGATCAGAGTGTTTCAAGAGAGTGTGGAAGTCAAGAATCAACACAAGAGAAGATTAATATTATATTTTAGGGTTCTTTTTTATCATAGTTTTATGCATATTTAATCAAGGGCATTTGTGTCATTTTTTATTTAATTAGCTAATCCTAGTACTATATATAGAATATGATGTAGCATACTGAAAATATTTTTAGGTTAATTCTCTTGGTGAGGTTTATGGATCGAATCCCTTTGTCTTTACATTGGATCTCTCTTGGATATATATGATAAGATTATTCATGTATGAGTTTAATTCGCTTATCTTTTGTATTAGTCATGTAATTATTTATTCAAATTAGAGATTTGTAAATTTATTTTTGTTGATTTCTAATTTACAATAATTGTAGGATTATTTTCTTTCTTTCTTCTCTATCTTACCTTGATTTCTTGATTATCTCTTGATTCTTTTTATCTTGTTTTTTGCTGCACATCAATTGGTATTAGAGAAAGACTAGAGAATTGTTCCTACTTTTCTTAATCCTTGTCTTATTATCTTTTTTAAAAATCATAAAAACATAAAAAAAATCAAAAAGAAAGCTGGAGCAATTTTGAGTGAGTATTGTTGGTTTTGTTAGAAGTAGTCTTGAATATCAAACTTGAGAACACTTAAAAGTGATTTGAAGTTAATTTTGCCCATTTACCCTTATTTTTGCACAAAAAAATCAGCACTATCTACAGTGCAAAAATTGGACTTTTGGAGTTATTTTATGTAAATGTTTGCCTGATCTTTTGGATTCAAGTTGTTTTTATTAAATGTAAACTATATTAGGTTCTAATTTTTTGATCTAAAAATAAAATTGAAGTCAATTTTGAGTTTAAAAGTGTGCATTTTTCTTGTGTGAATTTTTATAAAAATTTTGATGTTTGAGTTGATTTCTTACTTCAAAAACTATTGAGTGATGGATAAAATGGCCTATATTGATTGGATAAACTTCATTTGAGTTAGATCTTAATAGATTTGATGAATGAGGTGTATTGATCTTGTATATTGAGTGATATTTTTGTCCAAACTCTTAGATTTGAGATGTTTGATTTATGAGTAAATCACATTATGTCTCAATTTTTTTAGCTAGATTATATTAAGTATTAGTTCTACTTAGTTTAGTTAATTTTTGTGTTCATATTTCATTTTGTGTCAATTTCTTTAATATGTTTTTATTTTTAGTTTGTTGTGTGTTTATTTCATTCCTAGTTTGTTAGTATGTTTTGTCCCTTTTTGTTAGTGGCAGAGCTGATACGTGAATGCTTGCTTTAAGATTATTTGAGATTGTAGAACCATGAAGATACTGAGGGATATCCTTAAGTGGAAAAAGACTTGAGTGGCGATTTCATTTGAGTGGAGTTCTAAATGTCAATGACCTTTGAGTGTACACATGAGTAGAAAGAAAATGAGTGCAAATATTTGAGTGAGAAATGTGAGGGAGTGACCTGTGAGGTTCATCATTTTACTAACCCTTTTTTCTCTTAATTATATCTTTCATAGATTCAAAATGTTATGATGGATGTTTGGATGATAATCAAGAAAGGAGAGTTTCACCTTATAATTATTCTCATAGTAGAAGTTATTGTGATGTTTTTCATGGTTGTAGTGGAGTTTCTAAAAGAAAAAGAAAGCATGAGCCTAATGAAAGTTTGATTAAATATAAAGTCATAGTGGAGGAACATGAGAGTGGTTGCACATTTGATTGCACTTTATGTGTAAATAAATTGTATTATAGCAACTTTATTGATTTTTCTTTGGTTGAGTGGTTGGACATACCTTGTCATATAAAAAGTTCACCAAATAAATTTGATGGAAAGTTGGTTGACAAAGAGCCGAAGATCATTGTTTAGTATGTAACTATCAAGGGATAATTTGGTGTGATGTCTACCCTTTCTCTTCTTATTTGGTATGTTTAGGATCTCCATGGTTCAATGTTAATAAATTTTGATTTGATAGAAAGCTGGAAAAATTTATTATTATAGATATGATGGAACAAAAACATGTCTTCACTCCTATGACTATTAAGGAATCTTCAATAACAAATGAGAAATTAAAGTAAGTGAAAGTGAATATTACTAATTTGAAATTTGATTCATAAAGACATTTAAACAATTCAAGTAGAGTCTTTGAAAATTCTACAGGCGTTAAGGTGAAACTAGATCTGAAGAGTCATCCTAATAATTCAAAGGGGATCCTTGGAGCCTATTACACTTCTAATACAAAGGGTGAGAGAGAAAAACAAGAATAGTGGAGGAGTGAATAGTAGCAACTCAAAGAGGAAAATAAAAATGAGACTTGAAATAAAGTGTAAGACCTCATAAAATCCTAAAGCTTAATTCAGTCCTTTAAGCTTGTCAAGGGTTCCCAGAATTAAAAAATTCAAGCTAGGTTCCCAGACTTAGCCTATTATTGACCATCGAAAGTTGAAAATCTCATTTTTCCACCTTAACGTCCTTTAATGGTCAGTTTTTTATTAATTCATGATCAGGAAGGTCAATAGGTATTCCCAGATGAGTTTCAAATTTTTCGGAACACGTTTAGATCATGTTTGGAGTCCCAAAATAGTGGATTATCGTGATCATGGTGTGCCGCGTCACCAATCGCATTGGTCAACATTTTTGTAGGTTGCCAGAGCCAAAACTTCTTAGGCTCGATGCTATCATAGTGCGATGCATCGAGTATTGCATCGTAGCCATCAACGCGCTGCGTCGCTTGTAGCGTCGGCACCCAGTTTTTAGTCATTAAATGACCGCGTCCTCAAGGGCAAAAAGGTTAATTTATCACCCCTATATAAGTCTAAAACACGGGATTATGTCCCAATTCAACCTAAATACACTTATCTCTCTCAAAATCCATCAAGAACAAGCATAGGGTTTTCAATTGAGGATCCAATTTCCAGAATTTCACCATTAGTTTTCAAGAATCTTCCATCCAAGGTGTGCATAGTGTTGATATATGGATTCCTTTCATCAATAAAGCTCGAAAACGCTATTTCAAATTATAAGTCATGATGTTTATGTTGTGGGTTGTTTTGTAACCATGTTTATCTTATTGTTTGATTCCCAAGTTGGAACCTTTACGTATTTTTCATGAAACTACGTTAACATGCAAGTTAAAATCCATGAATTGAGTTGTTTCTGATGTGTAATTTGATGATTACACCTATGCCCTAAGTTGTGCATGTATGATGTTTGATAAAATGCCTAAGAGGATAGAAATTGTGTATTATAGCTCAATTATAACCCATATGATAAATGTATGTTTCGCCCTAATGTTCAAATGACTCCCATGCTATTGTGGTGCAATGTAGATAGTTGTTGGAATTCTCATGATGTTAGAGTATGAAATTATGACATTTCTTATATGCATTCCTACCATGTAATTTATGAAATCCCCAACTTATTGTATTATGGACTGTTGGTCACGTATTCAAGAATATCATGCCTTGTCAGTTTCCTTCTATCGAGTTCTGGGGTTACTTGTACCCAACAATTTAGCTTTGTACCTAGAGCCAGTGTCATGTTTTCAAGATACTCTTAGTCAAGCCATGATCCATAGCACTCAGTCTGTTGTGTGACTCAGGAAAACTCAGTAATTCCAAAAACCTCAGAAAACTCAATAATTCAGTAATCTTAGTAGTGTTTCGTCAGTCAATGAAACTCAATGAAGTCAGTCCAATTCAGTTCAAATAATCATTCTCAGTGTCTATTCAGATGAGAGTAGGATTTAGCACCAAGTGAACCCAAGGATGGGAACTCACATGCTAGTTAGGGTGTGATTCTTAGAAGCAATCCTTGTATTCCAGAACTACGTAGCCAACATAGGTTGAGACATCAACCTTCCAGTCAAGGGTTGATGAGGTGGCTTAACCTATTAGATTAGGGTCTCACAATTCTCATTAGAGTACCTGTCAGATGAGGGTTACTCACAGCTTGTCCTTACTAGTGGCGTGGTATTGACACCCTTCCAATTGGGTTTATAGATTGGACCCTAACTCAGCTATATTACTTTATTTGGGGCATGTCAGTTAGATGACTACTTCCCATAGTTATAGTTTCAGTCTCAGTCTCAGTAATAGAACTCAGATAGTTCTAAAGAACTCAGGACTGTCAGATAAAGTTGCTCAGCTCAGTACGAAACTCAGCTAGTTCTATCAGAACTTAGACTTTCCGACACTGTCGCTCAGTATCAGTTATATTAGTTACCAGTAACTCATGTTATCAGCATTTAGACTCAGTAGTCAGTATCATCACGAATTCAGTTACAATCACTTATTCATGCATGTATTCTCATGTTTATGTTCTACAGTCAGTTACCATTATTTATGCATATAAACCCCTTGCATTCAGCCCACCTGACTTGTATACTAGTATATTCAATCGTACTAATGCATTTGCGCTATGGTGTTTTATACCATGGGTTCGGAAGTATGAGCTCCAGAGCATTCTTAGTAGATCAGACGTTCAATAGCCAGACTAGCAGTGAGTCCTCATTATTCGAGGATAGCATAATTATTTCATTACTTTATTATTTCAGTAGTTCAGATAGTTGGGGACATGTCCCATCAACTTCACAGTTTTTAGATAGTTTAGAGGCTTCCAGACTACAGTATGTTCAGATAGTTTATTTCAGTTTTTGTTTTGATATTGATATACCATACTCTCAGATATTATATTTTATCAGTTATTTGAACCTTATGGCCTCTCAGCCTTTATTTCTGCATTTATACAGTATATTATGTAGTGTTCAACTATAAATAACAGTCATGGGTTAGCATGTGGTCTTTCAGGGTTATGAGCACCGTGTAGCATTATGGGTACCAAATTTGAGGTGTTACATAAAGTGAGTGGGTGGTTACAAGCATAGAAAAAAGAGTTAGAAAAATGAGATTGATTTCTAAAGAGAAGAAAAGAACAAAGGCGAGGTGAGTTAGAGGAAAGAAGAGAAGATACGATAAAAATAAGAGAGTGTGAGTAAGATGCTTTCTTATTATAACACTAACTACTTGTATTCATGTTCTTCTAGTGTTTCACTCCTTTTGTAGGTTTCTTAAAGAAGAACACCAAAAGAATAACTCAATATGAAAAGAAATTCAAGAATTGAAAGAAGCAAGTCAAGTTAGGACAACTTTTTCAAGTGACCAAGTAACCTTATGTTAGACTCCAAAATTTCTATTATTTTTTGGGTACTTTCTTCATATTTAATGGTGATTTCTGAGTTGAATTATGATAAATAATTATAATGAAACTACTAAAAAGTTTTTTTTGGAAATTTTAGAACACGTTTCAAGATATTTAAGGATCCCAAAACAATAAGCGTTTGTCTTAAGGGCATCCAATGGAGGGAAGGCACACCCTTACTTGGAATCCAGTGAATCTACATGATAAGTGTGCCACGCTCTTGTCATACCGCAATAAGGGTGTGCCACGCTCAAGGGTGCAAAAACACAAAATTTATTTTTCAATTTTCTTTGAGGGGTTTTTAGTCTCTTACCCATTAATAAACTTTTCAATTATATTAAACACAAAACTCACCTCATAACTCAAAATTAAATAATCTCTCTTCTTCTAAAACCATCAAGAACACAAAGAGGAGTTTTCACCAAAATTCAAGCTTGTAAGGTTCCAAATCGAGTTTCCCTCAAGAAATTTGTTAAGTCCAGGTATGTGGGATTTGAAAAAGGATAAACTTTTCTTATGCCCAAATCTTTAAATTTACAATTGCATGTGATTTCTCTTAGGGTTCATACCTATTTTTCATATTTATGATATTTTGGAATTATCATGTGATTTAAAGTTCAGATTGTCCAAGAATTACCTTTACTCATATTTTCCCCTTACATGATTATTGTTATGAGATGAGTTTCATTATATTAAAATGAAGTTTGATGAGTTGATAAATGATTTCAATTTGAGCATTGAGTATTCAATTTACAAAAAGTTTAGGTTTACTAACTTATGTTTTAAAAAGCATTGCAGTATAATCACAGTTTTAGTTTTATATGAGATTTTAGAAAAGCTATGAAGTTTCATTAGAAACTAACAATTTGAGATAGAAAGAGTGGCATATTATATTTTCAGAATTATCGATTTATACGCCTATTTTGAGGTGAACTTCATAGATACAGTACGAGTAATAGTATTATTTTGGGGGTAGTATCTAGCATTGAAAGGGAAATATGAGTTTAGCACATCCCATTTCCTAGAAATTACATGCCACAAAAGGTCATAAGTTATATTATTTAGCTTTTCCTATCACACATGTTAGGTATATTAGGTCATTGTGATGAGGGTATGAGTCATTGTGCCATTTTGATAAGGGCATGAGTCATCGAACCCTATGTTGCTCTCATGGTTTATGTCGGTTATGATAATCTCAACTAGAAGTAAATATTTTAGAAATTAAGTGTAATAACTTACAAACTTTATTCAAATGTTCTTTTAGATATATGCCTATGTTATTTTAGTTTTCAGTTTTATTCATGATCAAGGTGAGTCATTTTACACTTGACATGCATGATTTGAAATTATGTTCAGCTTTAGTTTTACTTATAGCATTGACCCCCACATACTCAATATATTCATAATGTACTAAACACATATGTCTATGTGGCTATATTATTTCATAATGTAGGTTCGAGTGTTCTTCCCTACCAATATAATAAACCACGGGCACCACTTCCTATATTCAGATAGTTGGTGAGTCCTTATAGTTTGAGGTCCAAGTTTATGATGGTTCCATATATTTATTATAGCTATTTTAGTTATCAAGCCTTCAGTTTGGCTTAGCTGAGGTCTGTTCCAGTGGCTCTTCAGTATTAGTTAGAGGCTTGTTAAGACTAGTTAAACTATGCATTTATTTAGTTTTTCCTAGATTTGGAAGTTATTGAGTTATAGTGTTTTGGTTAAGATTATACTTCTATTTGAACTCAATTATATGTTTCTTTAGTTTCTTCTTAAGTTTTAAGTTTACATTTATGAGATTTTAGTGCTGAGTAGATATCATGGGTTATCTTGGGGATATTTATAGTCTTAAGCACCATGTCACGTCTAGAGGGTATCTTTGGGGAATTGAAAACTTGGTACCATAGCTTAAGATTTTAATGAGTCCTAGGGAGTCTGATAAGTTGTGTTACGTTGAGTCTTGATCATGGGTGTAAAGAGTGCTACACTTATTATCAAGAGGCTACAGAACACATTTGGAACCATCCTCTTTTTATTATTTTTATCATGCTTTGAAGTTATCTCTACCTTATCTAATTTGTGTTTTCACATGATAAATAATGCCTTTTCGCAAAACTTACATATACCAAAATGGGACTCAACCAGTCCCACCACCAAATGTATCCTCTCTGAACAAAAATTTCTCTCATATCAAGTTTTAGGCTGCTTTTAAAGTGTTAGATTAGTATATGAATGCAAATTTTTACGAAACTCAACCAACAACAATACCTCTTTAGCAAAATGATAACTTAGCTTCAACTAGAGTTCAGGATTTATGAGGATGAACCTACCAAAATTATTTGGGTCGAAGGTGAATAAGGATCCTCAATTTTTCATTGATAAGGTGAAGAAGATTACCTAGATTATGTATGTTACTAAAAAGAAAAGTTAGAATTTGCTTCTTATTAATTAAAGAATGTTTCTTATAACTGGGTCACTATGTGGAAGGAAGGTAAGGGTGAGAATGTCACTCCTATGAGTTGGGACGTATTTTAGATGGATTTTTTGGATAATTTCTTTCCTAGGAAGATGAAAAATGATAAGGTAAAGGATTTTATAAACCAGGGTTAGGCTTTATTTTGGTGAAGGGGTATTTCATCAAGTTCACTCAACTAGTTAAGTTTCCACCAGCGTTGTTACTCGATTCTAGGGCTCATATGAGTAAGTTTGTCACTGGTTTGTCAGATTTGGTAGTCAAAGAGTGTAGGACTTTCATGTTGATTAGGGATAAGGATATTTCCCATTTGATGACTCATGCTCAAGAGATTGAGACTGAGAAACTAAAGAAAAGGGATAGGGAGAATAAGAGGGCTAAGATAGATCATTTTAAGTATAGTCAATAAAAAAAAAGAAGGGGAAATTGGTCTTAGTTTCAGGGCAGTTTGTTAGCATCTGCACTATCTTTAGCCAGTGCCTCTACATCCAAAATTAAGCAGGTGTAGTGGGGCAGAACATCGACTTTTAAATCCCAGGATAGCATTGTTAGGGGATCTATTTATCCACCCTTTAAGAAATATGGTAGAAATCACCGGGGTGAGTGTTTGGCTAGCAGAATAAGATGCTACAGACATGGAAAGATGTACCACAGGTTGAGGGATTTCCTCTTTGTGAAGATGGGAAACATGGATGATTGCCCCCAATCTCAGTTCATTACTTCGGTAGCACGGTCAGACCACCCACATCTACAATAGGGGGCATATTCTAGTATTAATAATGGTCATTATTAGAACTAATTTTATGCCATACCATCTAGCCAGGGGCAGGAGAGCTCCCCATACATAGTCACTTGTATGCTTTGTTTTATTAACCTTTATGTTTATATGTTATTAGATCCAAGGTCAAACCTTTCTTTTATGACCCCACTTGTTGTTATGAATTTTTGTATAGGTCAGAAGAGTCTTTCTAAACCCTTCTTAGTTTCTAATCCAGTGGGTGAGTAAGTTGTTGCTAGATGATTATACAGATAGTGCCATATTATAATCCTCCATAGGGTTACTTTAGTAGATTTAATTGAGCTAGAAATGATAGATTTTGATGTTATTCTAGGAATGGATTGGCTCTGTTCACGTTATGAATCAGTTTATTGTCACACTCGATTAGTAATGTTTCTATTTCCTAATGATTCAACCTTAGAGTAGAAGGCTAGTTTAGTATCTCCCATAGGTTATTTTATCTTTTATCTTAAAGCCAGAAAGTTAATATTAAAAGGGTATATCTACCACCTAGTTTGAGTTGTATTCCGGGAGGATCAATTGGGGGTACCCCTCGACAGAGAAATAGAGATCGAGATTGATTTCCATCCCGATACCCAACCTATCTCCATTCTACCCTACCATATGGCTCCAACTGTGCTTAAATAATTAAAAGAGAAACTCAAAGACCTCTTAGATAATAGGTTTATTAGGCTTAGTATTTCCCCATGGGGTGCTCCAGTTTTATTTGTGTGCAAAAAGAATTGTATTCTCAGAATGTGTATATATTATAGATAAATAAAAAAGGTCACCATCAAGAATAAGTACCCCATCTTAGAATTGATGATTTATTCGATAAGCTTCAGGGCGCTTGTTGGTTTTCAAAGATTGATCTAAGCTTAGGCTATCACCAATTAAAGGTTAGGGAGCGTGACATCCTGAAGACTGCATTTAGAACCTGGTATGGTAACTTTAAGTTTGTGGTTATGTCTTTTGGACTAATAATTTCTCTTCCAAACTTTATGGATTTAATAAACAGGGTATTCGAGTAGTATTTTGACATATTTGTCATTGCTTTCATAGATGAAATACTTGTATATTCTTAGAGTGAGGAGGAGCATGAAATCTATTGGAGAATAGTGTTGTAGAACCTTAAGGATCATCAGCTTTATGCAAAGTTTAGTTTGTGCAGATTTTTGTTGGAGTCCATCACTTTTTGGGGGTTTGTATTTTCGGGTGCTGGTATTTATATAGACCCTTAAAAATTGATATAGTGAAGCACTAGCCTAGGCCCATTACACCATCTAATATTTAAAGCTTTTGGGTTAGTTGATTATTATAGGAGAGTTTTTGAGGGGTTTTTCCTCAATAGTTGAACCATTGTCTAATTTGACACAAAAAAAGGATAAGTTTATATGGTCTGATAAATATGAGAAGAGCTTCCAAGAGTTAAAGGATTGATTGACTTCAACCCAAGTGTTAGCTTTGCCAGAGGGGTTAGATAGATTTATGGTGTATTTTGATGCCTCCATAGTTGGGTTAGGTTGTGTCTTGATGCAAAATGGAAAGGAAATAGCCTATGCCTTTAGATAGATTAACGGACATGAGAAGAATTATCCAACCCATAATTTAGAGTTAGTATTTGTTGTACTTGCTCTAAAGATTTGGAGGCACTACTTGCACGGTGTGCATGTTGATATCTTCACTAATCATAAGAATCTCCAATATGTATTTATGTAAAAGGAGTTGGATCTTCATTAGATAAGTTGTTTGGAGTTATTAAAAGATTATGACATGAATGTGATTTACCATCTGGGTAAGGTGAATGTGATAGAAGATGTATTGAGTAGACTTTCTATAGATAGTATGGCTTATGTGAAAAAGAAAGAACAGAAACTAGCCAAGTAAGTGCATAGACTAGCATGTTGGGGTGTATGTTTGCTTGATATGGATAATAGGGGAGTAGTGGCTTAGAATGGTTCAAAATTGTCCTTAGTGGTGGATGTGAAGAAGAAGCGGTATAGTAATCCAACACTTAGCGAGTTATTGGAGGCAGTTCAATACCCGAAGGTTGAGGTCTTCTCCCAAGGGAGAAATAGTGTCATTTGCTATTAAGGTCGATTATGTATTCCTAATATTGATGGGTTGAGAGTAAGAATATTAACAGAATCCCACAGTTTTAAGTATTGAATTCATCCTGGTGATACCAAGATATACCACAAACTGTGGGAAACTTATTGGTAAAATGGTAAAAAGAGGGACATAGTAGAGTTTGTGGCTAAGTTCCCCAATCATCAACAAGTAAACATTGAGCATCAAACTCCTGGAGGTACACTTCAAGATATTGTCATTCCTACTTGGAAGTGGGAGGTCATGAATATGGATTTTGTTACTGAACTTTCTCACACCAGATGTCAGTATGGTTTGATTTTGTTCATCATGGATTGAATGACCAAATTAGACCTTTTCTTACCTGTTAAGAAATCAAACATGACAAAATATTATGCTATGATGTATATTTTCAAGTTAGTAAGGCTGATTGGAATTCCTTTGTCTATTATTTCAAATCGAGCTACACAATTCACTTCTTAGTTTTGGTAATCATTTCTGAAGGGCCTTGGTAAAAAGGTGAAGCTTAGTATGACTTTTCATCATCAAGTAGATGGTCAGGCTGATCGTGTGATTCAAACATTGTAAGATATTTTAAGGGCCTGTGTGATGGACTTTAGAGGAAATTGGAATGATCATTTATCCTTGATTAAGATTGCCTATAAAAATAAATATCATGCTAGTATTCAAATCACTTCGTTTGAAACATTATATGGGCACAGATTTAGGTTACCTATAGGTTGGTTTGAAGTTGATGAAGGGGTTTTGATTAGGCCAAATTCTAATCTTGAAGCTATGGAGAAAGTCTAGTTGATTCATGAGATATTAGAAATCGCACAAAGTCGTTAGAAATCGTATGAAGATTTTAGGAAGAGAGAACTAAAGTTTGAAGTGGGTGATTGGGCTTTCTTGAAAGTGTCACCCATGATGGAGATAATGATATTTGGAAGGAAAGGAAAGCTTAGTCCCTGATATATTGGTCCTAATGTAATTATGAGATGCTTTGGAGAAGTTGCTTATGAGTTAGACCTTCCGTTTGAGTTAGCTATGGTCTGTCCAATTTCCTATGTGTCAATGTTGAAGAAGTGCATTGGAGATACATCTTTAGTAGTTCCCGTAGAGAGTATTGGGGTCAAGGATAACTTGTCTGACAAAGCAATTCCAGTTCAAAACCTTGATTGACAAGTTCAAAGATTAAGGAATAAAGAAGTTGCTTTAGTAGAAGTTCTTTAGAGAAATCAAATAGTTGAGGGGACGACTTGGGAAGATGAGGCATACATGATGAGAAAATATCCTCACCCTTTCACTTCTAGCACAGAGTTAGTATGAGGTAAGAAATTCTTCCAAGTCTATTCTATTCACAAGTACCCTTACTCTTAACTCATGAAATTCTTGTCCAATGAGTTATTTCGGTTATAAGTTAATTCTTGAGATGAAATATTTTAATCTTCGAGTAAAACAAGATTAATATCTTAGCTTTGCATGCCTATGAGATAGTTAATATTACTTCCCAACCTTCATTCAAGGATGAATGGTCCTAAGAGAGATATAATATTAGATCCCAATATTTCTATGGTTTTGTTTTGTTACTTCCTTCATGTTTAATGGTGATTTTTTTAGTTCAATTATGATAAAGAATTATAATGGGACTATTTAGAAGTGTTTCAACGATTTTGGAATGCATTCGAGATATTTTGAAACCCCAAAATAGTAAGGGTCCACGTTAAGGGCATGCCACATAAGGGAGAACACCCTTACATGGAAAACAGTGAAGGTCCACAATAAGAGAATATCATGCTCTTGTCACACCATAATAAGGTCATGCCATGACATTGGAGTGGCACGATAAGGGCATGCCATGCCCAAGGGTCTGGAAACACTAATTTTTTTTTTAATGTTCTTTGAGGGCTTTTTGGTCTTTTACTATTAAATGAATTTCCAATCATATTAAACTCAAAAACACCTTTATAACTCAGAATTAAATGATTTCACTTATCCCAAATCCCTCAAGAATACAAAAGAGGAGTTTCACCAAAATTCAAGGTTCCAATTCAAGTTTTCATTAAGAAGTTCACTAAGTCCAGGTGTCGGGGGTTTGATCAAGGATAACCTTTCATCCTTGTGCCCTAAAGATTCAATTTTATAATTTAAATTTATGTTATTTCAGTAAAGGTTCATAGCTATTTTTTATGGTTATGATATTATGGCATTATCATGTGATTTAAAGTTTTGCACAAGAATTTACCATTACACATGTTTTTGCTTACATAATTATTGTTATAAGATGAATTTCATTATTTTAATGACAAGTTTCATGAGTTGATAAAATATTTCAATTTGAGCATTGAGTATTCGGTTTACAAGAAGTTTTAGTTTACAAGTTTAATTTTTAAAAATATTTGTAGTATAATCACAATTTAAGTTTTATATGAGATTTTAGGAAAACTATGGAGTTCACATAAGAAACCAAGAATTTGAGATAATAATGGTGGCGTGTTATGTTTTCAGACTTATCAGCTTATATACCTATTTGAGATGAACTTTATAGATACATTACTAACAATAGTATGAATTTTGGAGTAGTATCTAGCATCGAGAGAGGAATGTGGGTTTACCACATCTTATTTTCCAAAAACTATGTGCCACCATAGGTTATCAGTTATATTATCTAGCTTGTCCAATCGGACATGTTAGGGTGATTACCATAGTTTTTCTTTATACCATGGCAAGCTATATTAGGTCGTTGCGATGAAGGCATGAGTTATCATGTCATTTTGATAAGGGCATGCGTCATTAAACTCGATCTTGCTCAAAAGGTTTATATTTTAGCTTTCAGTTTTACTCATGATGAAGGTGAGTCAACATACATGATTTGAAACTATATTAATCTTCAATTTTACGTATTGTATTCACCCCTACATACTTATCACATTTTAGAAATACTGATTACATATATGCTTGTGTGGCGATATTATTTCATAATGTAGAATCTAGTGTTCATCTTGAGAAATACAATTCACCGTGGACACCACTTCCTACATTCATATAGTTGGTGCATCCTCATAGTTTCAGGGGCAAGTTTATGATGGTTCCAGATATTTACTGTAGTTATTTTAGCTATTCAACTTTTAGTTACCTGGGATTTGTCCCAATGGCTCTTTGGTTTTAGTTAGAGGCTTGTTAAGACTAGTCAGACTATGTGTTTCTTCAGTTTTCCTAGATTTTAAAGTTCTTGAATGACAATATTTTGGTTGAGAGTATTCTTATATTTGAACTTATTTATATGTTTCTTTATTTTCCGCTTATGTTTTAAGTTTTTATTTACAAAAGTTTAGTGTTGAGTAGATATCATGGGTTAGCTTGGGGCTATTCATAGTCTTAATCACCCTGTGACGTCCAAGGGTTACATCTTGCTTTTAAAAAGTCAAGGTAAAAAGGTTCTTTATGTGATCATCAAGGTAAAATGACTAATCACAACTCTTTAGTTACTTCAAATGAACTTGATAGTCACTTGAATGTGAATGTTATATTATTTTTTTAGTGAGGTTGATAATTCATTAGTTTGTGTTAATATGCAAATGGAATGTGGCTGTTTACTAGTTAAATATGGTTGTGGAGCTAAAATTATTATTGATCGTGAGCTTAAAGGATTTGAATCTAGTGTTAATAGCAAATATGATCAAACATGATGTTTCTCTACAATCTTGTGATGAAGATGAATGTATTTCTTCTTTGGCTACTAGAAACACTAAAAATATGATTGATGATATATTTCTTTACAAGTGAATTTAATGGTAATAATTCTTTACCTGGGAATGGCTTAATTATGCTTATCGTAGTACTATTGAAATGGAGCACGATACATGTGATGATACTTTTTTTGTGCCTAAAGAATGTTAATATTTTAAAATACTAGATGGTTCTTTATTTGGTGAAAGTATTTTAAAAATTTTGGAATGTGATCTATGTATTGATAATGTGTGTCACTCTTTGAGTTTTTCTAATATTGATTGTGAAATTCACATTGACCATAATACAAAAATTGAGCTTAAAAGTGTGAATACTATTGATAAAATTCAATTCAATGATTTGTTCCTTGTTGTCTTATGTGCACTTAATGAAAATAATGATTCAAAGCTTAAGGAGTGCATGACTTGTGAATATGATTTTTGTGGCTTGCTTGAGGGTGCTAATTATTTAGATGTTAGCAAACTAACTCTCAAACCTTTTATTGAAAGTACTTCTTGTATTGGAAAGTCCTTTAAAATTAAAGAAGATCTTTTAAAGACTGATGGAGGCAGAAATGATTGTAGTAGAAAATTGGTAGATGCTAGTTTTTGTGATAAATTATTTACATACTCTAATCTTGCCTTTCAAAATATGCATTGCACTGAATTTTTAAACGTTTCTAGAAAGTAATGTAAAAATATTCTATTTAAAGCATTGAAAAATATCTATGTGCATAAATGTGATAGTCCTTCTTTTGATATATTTACTAACTTATTGAACTATTTATGAAACACCATCTAGAAAGGACCTCCAAAGAAGTAAGAAGCTTGAGAATTTGAGGTACTTTGTCTTTTTAAGAAAAGAATGATTTCTTGGAATGGCTACTGATTATTTTTAGGCTTTCTAAAGTCATGAAGGAAAATTTCTATACCTTTGATCTATGCGATAGAAACTTTACTATGATTGGTAAATATTCTTTAATGTTGCTATTTGATTCATATTGTTAGTTAGAAAGTGAAGGATACAAGAAAATTTTGGGATTGATATTTACGTTTGACTCTGGAATGTATACTTTTATTTAAGTTTTTGAATAATATTGTTTTTTCTCTTAGTTTTATGGTTAGAAGTGTACAATTAATTTGTGAATTGAGGAACTATTTGGTCCAAGTTGTTGAAGAAACTAGTTTTTACTTGAAAGTTCTAATGTGTATAATTATTTCTTCCTTAAATATATTTTATGATTATGATATATTTTTGAGTCAAGTTCTTGATCCTATGCTTAAAAAGTTAATTTTGTATAGGATTTCATGATTCTTGGCTCTATCAAAAGAGTGTGTATTTTTTAGTCCCATGTAACTTATCTGAAAGCTTGTTTTTTGGATTGAGTATTAATTCCTTCTATGATTTTCAAGGTTCGAATTCGAGGTCGAATTCTTTTCAATAGTGGAATAATGATGCAAGTTGGGGAAGCACTTATTGCATGGATGTATTTTAACTTGACATCAAGAGGTTAAAGTGTTTCAACAGAGTATGACAACCAATAATCAATACAAGCGAAGATTAACATCATATTTTAGGGTCTTTTTTGTCATAGTATGATGCACATTAATTCAAGGGCATTTGTGTCATTTTTTATTTTAGCTAACCTTAGTACCATTTATAGAATATGATGTTAAATATTTAGAGGTAGACAATAATTTTAGGTTAATTCTCTTGGTGAGGTTTAAAAGTTGAATCCCTTTATCTCAATACAATAATGGGGCTCAATATCGGTGAACAAAGATTGAAATGGACCTAGCTCCATTACCATGTAAATAAAGAGAAGCTCAACCACTAAAGCTAGTTCAGAGGGTAGGGATTGTCTTAATCCATAAGAGGAGATCAGTTTCCCATTCATTTTCCAATGTAGCACTCTTATCTTTCCCCCACATGCCTAAACCTTATTAACTCGAGAGTGGACAACATAATATGAGGTTCCAACATTGATGGACAAAGAATTGGGATGATTCTGGCTATACTATGATGTAATAATGGATTATGACCTAATTCAACTCCAAAATCTAGATTATGAGGGAAGCATGTCCAAATTCATATAAGGAGATCAATTGCTAATCTTTCTTTAATTGTAAGACTCCTAACAGTTAGTACATATTGTGTAATGATGATTAGGTGGATACTCAACTACACTTTCTTCCAAAATGCAGCTGGATATTAGAAGAACAAAGTGAGACCAAGAGATGGACATGCATCTATCTCCAGAATGTAAGTATTGCTGAGATCATACACTTGATTAGTAGTAAACTCTTGAGGAAATTTAAGAAATTGAGTGCTGCAATATTAGGATTTCATATTAACCATACATAAATCAAGATATTAAAAAATATTCCAATATATATACACACACATACATAAAGGTACCAATAAAATAAATATAGACTAAGATTAAAAAAAGGTTGGACTAACTAAAATGAAAAAAGAGAGCTCTTAGCTGTCCAAACCTAATTAGAAAGTTATGTCCATAGATGGTTAGATTCTATGATTTTGCTTTCATTCCATATATGCAATTAGTTTTTTGTGTTTCTTAGAAGCTAAATAAGCTTTATACTCTTCCTGAAGGTCAGATCTGCATAATGCCGTGTACTAGGTTTTTGATTGTTCAATGGTTATAATCAAAATAATCTTCAAGATTTTATTAAATATTTTGATGAATACATATTTTTACATTTTTGGCATTAAATATTATACGTATATTATCTCATATAATCAATACATGTGAGCCAGTAGACCTTTTAATAGGATATAAGATATTAGTAGTAGCTATTTTATTGTTTAAACAACAAAGATCTAGAATAGGAGACTAGATATTATATTTAACACCCTAAATTTTAGTCCATGAAAATTCTGAGTTTTTAACTCACTACCCAACCTACGACCCACCTTACAAGTCGTAAGGTGTCCTTACAATCTATATGAGCCAAATCATCATCTAACTAGTGAGAGATGCCTATGATACTGACCTGATTATGACTAAAGGTCACGAGTCATAAAGACTCATTATGAGTCATGTCCAAATCGTAGGGTGACCAGTGTTTATCCCAAATATTTCTGTCCTGGTTATGAATAGGACCCTATGAGTCATAGGGTGACTCGTAGCGTCTCTTGATGAGTCATGTGGTGTCAGTCATAGGGTCATCATAGAAGGTCCCTCAGCTACCATAGAGATTATGACTCATTATGATGAGTCATAGTGAGTCCTTATGAGTTGTATAGCAATCCGTAGTCACTAATGACAATTTTTCATCTTTTAATGAATGAAACTTTAGACATTTCCCTCTTTACCCACTTATACCCCACATACATAAAACACCATAGGGCTATTATTTCCAAATTTTATCAATAATAAACACTCTAAGAAACTCTCTTAAATGCCTAAGGCAAGAATAAGCTGGGGTTTCTTAAAGTTGGTCATCTAGGGTCTCAAGGGTTGATTTCTCTCCATAATTCTCTGTACTTTTAGGCATGTGACTCTAAGCTCAAATTTATTTTCCTTTAAGAATGTGTATTAAATGATTATTGATGTAAAATTAAATGTGGGTTGGACATGGGTTGAGGGTTTTGGCATGGTTGAGTCTTAAATTGTTTTCCCATGATTATCATTAAATTCTTCATTCTTTGAATTAAATGTTTTTGAACTAGTAGGGTGCATGGATATGGGAATTGGAAAAGGGGTCTAGGCATTCCCCCAATTCGATCATTTTTGGTATCAAAATTGGTTTGGAAATTGTGTTCCCTCAACCCATTTGCGTCCTTGGTTTTTAAATATGTTTTTTCACATGATTTGACACTACTTACCCATACTATTAGATTGTATAATTGATTAAAAGGTTAAACATAGATTTTGAAGGCCTTTTTGGCCGTGGTTTGACTGAAATTGAAACCTCAGGGGTCGAGGCATTCCATTGAGTTGATTTGATAAAGAAAAAGAGGTTGAGGCATTCCCCAAATTTGATTTAATAAACAAAAGGGGTCATGTCATTTCCCTAAATGATGGAATATAATTAAAATAACATAAGTGTAAGCTTGCAAAAATAAGGGAATGATGATACCTATGGTGTGCCTTAATGTTTTATTCCATGGTTAAGTAAAGGGGTTATATGAAACTTGTTTTAAATTGGGATTAATAGGAGTTATGCATCTAAGCCACGATGGTTTGAGTCTTGAAGGACTTGTACTAGAAACTCACATTTGCGGATGCGAGGGTTGGGCTTAATGACCGTGTGCTTATGATACACTTATTGTATATTTCTATCCTAGATTGACGTAGGGTTTGGGCATTCGTTGGTCTTTCTTGATACTTCTGGTTCATATAACAAAAATGCACTGGGGACCTTTCAGTTGGTGGAGTTTAGCCCATATAGCTCGTGGGTACCTATATATGACAGTTGAGCTACTTAGTACAGGATAATGTTTTATTTATGCTAATCCCTATTCCCTACCCTAGCATGATTATTTATATATATGTATATATGTACAATGTGTGCATGTGGATTTTACTATGATTTTTACTTAGCATTATTTTATCCCTTCCCAGAGTTACTTGCTAAAGCTTAACTAGCTAACTGTCTTTAGACACTATACCCCTATGTGATATAGAAACCAGAGACACTTAAACTTTTCTTGCACAATGTTATGATTTCTAGATTGTCAACTGTCAGCTTTGAAATGCTGAGCTTTCATCCTCTGAAAGAGGTATCATTTTGAAGTCTATAAGACCCCACAAAGCTTCCTTGTAGTTTAAGCCTTGAGCATGTCAAGTGAAGTGTAATTTTGGTCTTAAAAGATTGAGAAAAGACTTCCCAAGTGATTGGTGTTTTAATATTATTGAATTTTCCTGAAAATGACTTCCTATAGTGTAGAGAATTGAATTAGCTTTCTAACGATACCAATTTCATCCAAATCCAGCATCGGGGTGGGTCATTAAGCCCTACTTGAGACTCGGGGTGGGTCATTAAGCCCTACTTAAGACTTGCAATTGTATAAACTTGCAATTTTATAAATCCGGCATCGGGGTAGGTGATTATGATGAGTTTTAACTTAAGATTGAATTATGGGTCATTAAGCACTACTTGAGACTTGTAATTTTATAAACTATTGTGCTATAAGTACCCATAATTTGAGTATTTTGAGATTATTGAGAAATGTTTTGACCTAATGGTCGTAGAGTTTGAAATCCACTCTACCACATGAGATTATAGATTTTATTGTTGGGTTCTTATGAACCATGAGATTATTTTAAAAGTGTATTTCCATGAGATGAGTGAGACAAACAAAAGGGAGTAGTATTTACCATGCAGTTGCGTAAGTTACCACGGTTTCTTACCCCAGAACTATGTACCACCGTAGGTTTGAGATTTTAGACCTGAGGCTGAGATGATTGGGCCCGAGGCCAAGATAAGTGATCACTGAGTTGAGGTTATATTCCTTGGTAAGAGTATGATTCCACTCCCAAATGTGAGGTTTCTTCCTTAGTAGGACAAGATGTTGGACTCCATGTAGCTTGCATGGTTTATGTCGGTTAAGAGAACCTCCCTAAACTAAAGTATTTTCCATTGAGATAGAATATTTTCTATAAAGCTTTGAGATGAGATATTTTCTAAAGTGAACGAATTGCTTTTGAGTATTTTCCAAATAAGGAAGTAGTTTTCTCTACTAGTAAGAGTTGATCATCAGTTTTTAAACCAAAGTCATTTGATTCTGAGTTCCAAGTGTTTGAGTTCAAAAATGTTATAAGTTCTTGAGCAATAAATAAGTTTTACTCTCCATGAGATATATGCATGAGTTGAAAGTATTGTTTAAAGCTTCCTTCATCGTTTGAGTAATAAGAATAAGAGGATAGCAAGATTTTAAAGCAAAAGTATAACGATTCACGAGATTTGTGTTACATTCTTCATTTTACATGATTTATGAGCTTTACATTTTAGGCTTATTCAATCCATGTGAGTCATTTCTATTTGCATGCATAATTTAATTAAAGAGTATTTATATTATTTTATGTAAATGCATACACCCTCATATACTCAGTACATTTCTAAGTGCTGATCCATATATATGTCTATGTGCTATATTATCTTATAATGTAGGTTCAGGTGCTCAGTCCCAGCCTCGTCATTGACTTTCGAGTACCTTCATCTACATTTCTACTATGGTGAATCCTCATGGTTCGAGGACCTATGTTCAGATATTTTAGTATTCGAGTGTTTATGCCATTACTTTTAGTTCAGTTTGAGTTAGTTGGGGGCCTATCCCAACGACCCTCGAGTTCATGGAGTAGTAGAGGCTTTGTCTACATTTCTACAGTGGTGAGTCCTCATGGTTCGACCATCTTCAGAAATTTTAGTATTTGAGTGTTTCTGTTATTACTTTCAGTTCAGCTTGAGTTAGTTGGGGGCCTGTCCCAACGACTCTCGAGTTCATGGAGTAGTAGAGGCTTTGTCAGACTAGTTATTAGACTGTGGTTGCGTTAAGATTTCAAGTATTGTGGTCGTTTGGACCGAGTATTACCTTCGCACCGTTTTTCATTTGATATGACAGCGGCAGTGTTTTGTATATTCCTTTTTTAATGAGTTATTATGAGAAGTGATAGGCTCAAACGGTTAGCTTTGGGCTACTTGTATCCCTAAGCACCATGTGACATCCTGGGAGGAGATTTTTGGTCGTTACAAACTTGGTATCAAACACTAAGGTTTTAAAGAAGTCCCAGGGAGTATGACAAGACGCGTTGAGTAGAGTCTTAATCATCGATGTGTAGCGTGCCACTTCTATGAGCAAGAGGCTACAAGATATTTTTGGAAAATGTTGTTTCTTTCTTTCAGATTCCATCATGGCTGCAGTTGTCCCTCTCATTCAATAATTTATTCTCTTCTATTTCAAAAAATGCCTCTCTTAAGAGAAAATGCCCGTGGAAATGATGATGAGCAACCCCCACCTGTTGATCCTTTAAATAAGACTGTGTCTCATGCTAAGTTTCAGGAAGCCTTTCAGGTGATAGCCCAAGCAGTCACCGCTAATGGTCAGGCCAATAACCAGACCATAGTTGTAAATTAGCAAGGAGGTGATGTAGCTGCTTCTAGGATCCGTGATTTCATGCGGATGAATCCACCAGATTTTTATTGGTCCAAGATAGGTGAGGACCCATAGTTGTACCTTGAGAAGGTGAGAAAGATCACGCAGGTGATGCTTGTTTCTGAGGTAGAAAGTATTGAGTTGGCATCTTATAGGTTAAAGGACATAGCTTATGACTGGGTTGTATTGTGGAGGAAGGGTAGAGACGAGGATGCTGCTCCTATGACTTGGCATGCATTCGAAGATGCATTCTTGGACAAATTCATTCTGCCTGAGATGAGAGAAGCAAAGATTGAGGAGTTTATGAACTTGAGGAAGGGCTCCATAACTGTTAAGGAGTACTGCTTGATGTTTAACCAGTTGATCAGGTATGCTCCTGATTTGATTTCTGACACCCGAGCTAGTATGAGCAAGTTTGTGATATGTGTTTCTGGTTTGGTGCTGAAAGAGTGTAGAACTGTGATGCTGCATAAAGATATGGATCTGTCTAGGATGATGATGGATGCACAATAGATAGAGGTGGATAAGAATAGAGAGAGAGATAGAGTGAGGGGTAACAAGAGGGCTAGATTTGAGCAGCATGAGTATAGTCAGCCTAAGTTCCATGAAGGAAACCGCCCTCAATATCAGAGATGTCTGTCTATTCCAGCCCCTTCATTAGCTAGTGCTGCCGTGCCTAGAGGCAGGCAGGAGCAAGGGAGTAGGTCTTTTATGTCTAGGTCACAAAACAGTGTTAGTAACATGCCCTATTATCCTCCTAGTGCTAAGTGTGGTAGGGATCATCCCAGTGAGTGTTTCACAGATTTAAGGGGTTGTTCTGGTTATGGTAAGTAGGGCCACAGACTTAGAGATTGTTCGCATGCTAGGTAGGGGACCAGAGATGCCCGACCTTAGGCACAGACTGCTTGTACACCAGCTCCCGTCCCTTGTCCCGCCCCCGTTTAAGGCGCTTTATCTATCACTGCTGGTGGTCAGCGCTAGAATAGATTCTATGCCTTACCATCATTCAGGAGTAGGAGGACTCTCTCGATGTTGTTACTGGTTTACTCCAAGTCCTTTTTTTTGATGTTTATGTGTTGTTGGACCCCGATTTAAGTCTCTCCTATGTAACCCCACTTGGGGCTGTGAATTTCAAAATGAGTCCCAAAAAGATTCCAGAGCCTTTCCTAGTCTCCACACCAGTAGAGGAGTCAGTTGTTGCTAAACAAGTGTATAGAGATTGTCCTGTTACTGTTCTTCATAGATTCATACTTGCTGATTTGATAGAGTTAGACATGGTGGATTTTGACCTTATTCTAGGTATGGATTGGCTTCATTCTTGTTATGCATCTATAGACTATCGTACCCATGTGGTCAAGTTTCAGTTCCCTGATGAGCCAGTTTTTGATTGGTTCGAGAGTTCGGTATCTCCCAAGAATTATTTTATCTCCTATCTCAAAGCCAAAAAGCTAATATCCAAGGGTTGCACTTATCACTTAGTAAGAGTCAAATACACTAAGTCTGAGGCTCCGACTATTCAGTCAGTCGATATTATAAATAAGTTTCCAGATGTTTTTCCAGAAGATCTCCCAGGGGTACCTCCTGATAGATAGATAAAATTCAAGATTGACCTTCTTCTCGACCCTCATCTTATTTCTATTCTGCCATACCATATGGCACCTGCTGAGCTTAAGGAGTTGAAAGAGAAACTCAAAGATGTTTTAGACAAAGGTTTCATAAGGCCAATATTTATCCTTGGGGTGCACCTGTTCTATTCGTGCGGAAGAAAAATGGTTCTTTATGTATGTGTATTGACTATCGTTAGCTTAAAAAGGTCACAGTAAAAAATAAGTATCCTCTTCCAAGAATTGATGACCTTTTTGTCAGTTTCAAGGTGCAAGTTATTTCTCCAAGATAGACCTTAGATTTGGCTATCATCAACTTAAAGTGAGGGAATGCCATATTCCCAAGACAGCCTTCCAAACCTACTATGGTCACTTTGAGTTTCTAGTCATGACTTTCTAGCTAACCAATGCCCCAACAGCTTTTATGGACCTCATGAATTGAGTGTTCAAGTAATATCTTGATATATTTGTCATAGTGTTCATAGATGACATCCTTGTCTACTCCCGCAGTGAGCATGAACATGCAGATCACCTTAGAATTATCTTGCAAAATCTTAGAGGTCACCAATTATTCATCAAATTCAGTAAGTGTGAATTTTGGCTAAGGTCTATAGCCTTTCTAGGTCATATTATTTCAGCCGAAGGTATTAGAGTTGATCCCCGAAAGACAGAAGCTGTAAGAAATTTGCCTAGACCTATCTCTCCATTTGACATTAGAAGTTTCTTGTGTCTAGTAGGCTATTACCGTCGTAGTGTTAAGGGTTTCTCTTCTATTACGTCTCTCATGACCCGGTTGACCCAAAATAAAGTTAAGTTCCAGCGGTCAGATTCCTGTGAGAAGAGTTTCAGGAGTTGAAGACTCGACTTAACTCAACCCGTATGTTGACCTTGTCTGATGGTATAGATGGTTTTATGGTGTATTGTGATGCCTATAGAATTTGTTTGGGTTGTGTGTTGATGCAATGAGGTAAGGTTATAGCCTATGACTCTAGACAGTTAAAGCCGCATGAAAAGAATTACCCAACCCATGATCTTGAGTTAGCTACTGTGTTCTTTGCTTTGAAAATCTAGAGACATTATCTTTATTGTGTTTATGTTGATGTGTTTACTGATCATAACAGCTTGCAGTATGTTTTTACTTAGAGAGAGTTGAATCTTAGGCAAAGGAGGTGGTTATAGTTGTTAAAAGACTATGATATGAGTGTGTTGTATCACCCGGGTAAGGCCAATGTAGTGGCGGATGCCCTTAGCAGATTGTCTATGAGTAGTGTTGCTCATATATTGGAAGGTAAGAAAGAGTTAGCTCGTGATATGCATTGTCTGGCTAGATTGGGTGTTAGGTTGCTTGATTCAGCTAAGGAAGTGCTTTGGTGCAAAGTATTTCCGAATCCTCTTTAGGTTTGAAAGTGAAGGAGAAGAAAGATAGAGATCCTAGTTTGGTCAGACTAAAGAAAAAAGTTAAGGACCAAAAGGTAGAGGTTTTCTCCCAAGGGAGAGATGACGTGTTGAGATTTCTGTGTAGATTGTGCGTTCTGTGTGTTGATGATCTGAGGAAGAGGATTATGGCTGAAGTGTATGGCGTGAAATATTCTATTTTTCTCGATACAACCAAGATGTACCGCGACTTGTGGGAAATCTGTTGGTGGAAAGGTATGAAGAAGGATATAGTTGAGTTTGTAGCAAAGTGTGCAACATTCCCACAGGTTAAGGTAGAGCACCAAAGACCTGGTGGTGTGATGCAAGAGTTTGGTATACCCACTTGGAAGCGGGAGGTGGTGAATATGTACTTTGTGATCGGGTTACCTCTTTTACGTCATCATTATGATTCTATTTGGGTTGTTGTAGACAGGCTAACTAAGTCCGCCCACTTCTTGCCCATGCATACATCTTATACAGCTGAGGATTATACTAGATTGTATATTTGGGAGTTAGTCAGGATGCATGGAGTTCCCTCATCTATCATTTTGGATAGAGGTACTTAATTTACTTCTCAGTTTTAGAGGGCATTTCAATAGGGTCTTGGTACCCAAGTCCTTTTGAGTTCCATTTTTCATCTGTAGATAGATAGTCAGGATGAGAGGACCATTCATACTCTAGAAGAAATGTTGAGGGCGTGTGCTCTTGATTTCAAAGGTATTTGGGACGAGCATTTGCCATTGATAGAGTTTCCCTATAACAATAGTTACCATGCTAGCATCGAGATGGTACCATTTGAGGCCTTGTATGGTAGAAGATGTAGATCACCCATAGGTTGGTTTGAAGTTGGTGAAGCTACTGTGATTCGGCCTGATGCAGTATTTGAAGCTATAGAGAAAGTTAAGTTGATTAGAGAGAGGTTAAAGACCGCTCAGATTTGTCAAAAGTCATATGCTGATGTGAGAAAAGGAGATATTGAGTTGAAGTGGTTGATTTGGTGTACTTGAAGATTTCACCTATGAAAGGGGTGAAGAGTTTTTTTAAAAAGGGAAAGCTTAGTCCCCGTTATGTTGGCCCATATAGAGTTTTGAATCGTGTTAGGAAAGTAGCCTATTAGGTTGAGTTGCCTATAGAGTTGTCAGCCGTTCATCCTATTTTTCATGTCTCCATGCTTAAGAATCATATTGGTGATTCCATTATGGAAGATCCTGCAGAGAGTCCTAATATTCAGAACAATCTTTCATTCGATGAGATTCTCATTGAGATCCTAGATTTTCAGATCCGTAAACAGAGGAACAAAGAGGTTCCCTTGGTCAAAGTGTTGTGGCAGAACCAGTCAGTTGAGGGCGCTACTTGGGAGGTAGAAGTAGACATGCGAGCTAAGTAGTCATAACTCTTTTTCGCGAGTTCAGATCGATCCGAAGGTATTATTCTTCCTTAATTCAGCCCTTCTAATCTAAAGTTCAGCTATATATCTATTCTTGGATATGTTCTTACAATTTCTGAGGTATTCAAGAGTTTAGAAAGATTTTGAGTCTGTATAGGAAATTGCTTCAGCTATGTGTACTCTGTTTTCCCTGTGTTTTGAGTCTAACTAGCGATATTCGAGGACGAATGTTTCCAAGGGAGAGATATTGTAAGACCCTGTAAAGTTCCCTTGTAGTTTGAGCCTTGAGCGTGTTAAGTGAAGTGTAATTTCGGCCCTAAAAGATTGAAAAGAGACTTCCCAAGTGATTAGCGTTTTAATCTTGTTGAATTTTCCTGAAAATGACTTCCTATTTTGTAGAGAATTGAATTAGCTTTCCAACAATACCAATTTCGTCCAATTTCGGTATAGGGATGGGAAGTTATGGCCATTTTATCGAGAGTTATCAAAACCACCCAGGTGCAACGGACAGGTTGACGGACCGTCGAGTGTGCAACAGACCGTCTCAACCAAGGTAGTAACTCCCTTTTCTGGCCGAAGTGTGACGTCCAGGATGACGGACCATCAAGACTATGATGGAACATCGCTGGGACCATCGCCGCTAAGGTAGTGTGGCCTCATCCTGACCAACGTGCGACGGACGATCCAACGGACCATCGAGTTTGTGACAGACCATCGCTGAGATTGTCACATCGAGGCAGTGTTTTTTTTTCGACCATCGCAGCCCCCATTCAGTATTTTAAGTCATTTTTAAAAGGGACTTGTTGGTCTTTCCACTCTTTTATCAACTAGATATATTCCAAATGAAGCAAATGACTTAATTCATCATCCAAAACACAAGAGAGCTAGGGTTTCTCCCTCAAAATCAAATATAAAATCCTTCTCCAAGAAATCCAAGAACTCACCATAAATTCTACAAATTGAGTTGAGATTTAAGTTCCCCAAGTTCAACGGTTGGAAGAACCCTCTCTCAAGAGTAAGAAGAAGAGTTTGAAGCAAGCTTGTTCATCCAATTTCATAATCGAAGTTATTTGGGGTTTCGAACAAGGGTAATCCTTTCACCCTTGTGCCCAAAGGCTTATTTAAACTATAATTTTCTGGAATCAATGTGATTTTACATGATATTGAATTAGGGTTTTTCACCTATTGTAATTGATTGAAATATCTAGATGTTTCCCATGAATTGAAAGTCAAATAACATGATTTTGCATGTTTTCTTAAGAAATTGAAGCTGGGTTTGTATCCAATGTTGTTACTCTTTGAGAATTTAAGAGTTTCAATGTTCTAGAAATTAAAGTATATGAGTATGTTATTATTTTGAGAAAATTGCTGTAACTTCAAGATTTCTACATGGATTATGAATCTATATGCTATCTATTATGCATTATGATGAGTTTTAACTTGAGATTGAATTATGGGTCATTAAGCTCTACTTGAGACTTGCAATTTTATAAACTATTGTGCTATAAGCACCCATTATTTGAGTATTTTGAGATTATTGAGAAATGTTTTGACCTAATGGTCATAGAGTTTGAAATCCACTCTACCACATGAGATTACAAATTTGATTATTGGGTTCTTATGAACCATGAGATTATTTTGAAAGTGTATTTCCATGAGATGAGTGAGATAAACTAAAGGGAGTAGTATTTAGCACCGAGTTGGGTAAGTTACCATAATTTCTTACCCCAGAACTACGTGCCATCGTAGGTTTGAGATTTTAGGCCTGAGACTCAGATGATTGGGTTTGACGCCGAGATAAGTGATCACTGACTTGAGGTTATACTCCTTTGAAATAGTATGACACCTCTCCCCAACATGAGGTTTCTTCCTTAGGAGGACAAGACGTTGGAATCCATGTAGCTCTCATGGTTGATGTCGGTTAAGAGAACCTCCCTAAACTAAAGTATTTTCCATTGAGATAGAATATTTTTCATAAAGCTTTGAGATGAGATATTTTCTAAGGTGAACAAATTGCTTTGAGTGTTTTCCAAATAAGGAAGTAGTTTTCTCTACTATTAAGAGTTGATCATCAGTTTTAAAACCAAAGTCATATGATTCTGAGTTCTAAGTATTTGAGTTCAAAAGAGTTATAAGTTCTTGAGCAATAAAGAAGTTTTACTCTCCATGAGATATCTGCATGAGTTTAAAGTATTAGTTAAAGCTTCCTTCATCCTATGAGTAAAGAGAATAAGAGGAGAGCGCAGATTTTAAAGAAAAAGTATAACGACTCACGAGATTTATGTTACATACTTCATTCTACATGATTTATGAGCTTTACATTTTGGACTTATTCAAGCCATGTGAGTCATTTCTATTTGCATATATGATTTGATTAAAGAGTATTGATATTGTTTTATGTTAATACATACACCCCCATATACTCAGTACATTCCCAAGTGCTGATCCACATATACGTCTATGTGCTACATTGTCTTATAATGTAGGTTCAGGTGCTCAGTCCCAGCCTCGTCAGTGATTCCCAAGTACCTTCATCTACATTTCTACAGTGGTGAGTCCTCATGGTTCGAGGAACTATCTTCAGATATTTTAGTATTCGAGTGTTTATGTTATTACTTTCAGTTTAGTTTGAGTCAGTTGGGGGCCTGTCCCAACGGCTCTCGCGTTCATGGAGTAGTAGAGGCTTTGTCAGACTAGTTATCAGACTGTTGTTTTGTTGAGATTTACAGTATTGTGGTCATTTGGACCGAGTATTACCTTCGTACCCCCTTTAATTTGATATGACAGTGCTAGTGTATTGTATATTCCTTCTTGAATGAGTTATTATGAGAAGTGATAGGCTCAAAGGGTTAGCTTGGGGCTACTTCTCGCCCTAGGCACCGTGTGACGTCCTGGAAGGTGATTTTGGGTCATTATAAAGTTTTATTTCTATTATGTCTTAGAATTACATCTTTGGTTTTGGTTTTGGCTATTGCCTGGGGAATGTCTCAAATTAGATTGGGTTTTGGTTCAGTTAGAGGCTTTGTGGGTACTGTGGATTAGGATGGTTGTTGACGTTCGTAAAATTCTTGAGTTTTGATTACTCTAAGTTGTTATATGTTCGGAATTTAGCCATTTTTCGTGTATTATGACTTGAGATACCCATATTTCTAGAAAACCCTAACCCAAATTCAAACAATCGCTACCATGGCCACCACCTCTGGTAGGGGTATCCTACAATAAGAAAAGAGTAACATGAGTGAGGAGATAGTAAATAATCCACCTATTGATTCTGATATTTTGAGTTATGCGGAGAAGATGAATCCCAAGATAATTCTTAATAACATACCTAGAGTTCAACCTAAACTTGTAGTCATGTTGCAAAGGGAACCTAGTGTAACTTAAAAGTCATCAGAGATTTGAAATTTGATTATTCATGAGACCTTACAATATACTATAATGGTAAATTCTCTTATGGTAAACGAGACATTAAGAAATTGAGAAGATCGAACCCAGGGCAATATGGTATTAAAGGAGATTGCACTATAGGAGTTATAGATGCTAGACACATACTTGTCATATTAGAAGGACTAGAAGATTATGTGAATTTTCTATCAATAGCTGCTTATTATATCAAGGCAAAAGAGATGTATTCGCAGATGAGAAAATTAAAGTGGGATCCTTGGTTTGAACCGCACATGGAAACTACAATAGGAGTGGCATGGATATCCATGACAGATCTTTTTCCAATTGTTTTTGCAAAGGAGCCAATTTTTTTTGATTGCTTCAATAGTAGGGAAACCTTTAACAATGGATATGGAAATGAGGAATCAGATAAGGCCTAGCTGTGCCAAAGTGAAAGTAGAGGTTAATTTGATTGCTAAATTACCCCAAGGGTAAGAAACTAATGAAGAAAATGATGTAACTAGGGAAGTTAAATCTAAGTGGATACAAATTCAATATGATTATACGTCAAAATACTGTAAAGAATGTTGTTTACAAGGGCATGATGAATGCAGCTACAGGAATGTTCTCCCAGAATTATATGAATCTAAAAAGGAAGAAAAAGATAATAAACAATCAGATGGAGGCCATATGGATCAAAAAAAGAGGTTCAAATGATAACAATGTTAGAGGAAGAAATTCCAACAAACAAAAATGACTTACAAGGAGAAACAAATATAGAAAGGATAAAATGGTCATATTTTAGGGGAGATTGAGAAGAATAAAGTAGAAGATCTACCAGTATCTAATGCTTTTACAACTCTAAGTGAAGATAAAGAAGATGTAGAGGATCTAACAAGAAAAGATAATAAGGAAGAGCAAGATAAGAAGAAACACAAGAAAAGCACCAAAGAATGGGTTAAGAATGCATTTTGCAAGAATCTATTGGGTGATGACTTTATATGTACAATAATTAATGACAAAGAAGGGATGAATACAAAAGATATTAATCAAGGAGAGTAAATATCAGCTAGTAGCGCTGGAGTACAATCTTAGTAAAATCAAGCAGAGCACGATCCAAGTGAGAAGAAGGAAAAATCAAAAGAGCTGTTATTAGTGAATCAAGAAAACAATGATGAAATAGATAAGATAATGGAGAGGGCGATTCCATAATCTATACAAGTTGATAATCAACTTAAATATTATAATAAGAATAAGATCTAGAGAGAAATATAGATAATGTAGCAATAGAAGGTAATTTGTCACCTAAGAATATTGACACAATTAAAACAGCACAGGGGAAGAAGTATGAAAAAGGCAAGAATACAGGTGCTACTACAATGTAGACAAAGAGTCATTCAAAAAATAAATCAGGATGAATGCTTTGATTTGGAATATAAGGTTAGTGAACACTCAAAAAGCATTCACATGATGATTACTCTACAAAGAAGACATAATTTTTATTTTATAGGCATTATAGAACCATTTCAAGACAGTCACAATATAGAGAAGTCAAAGAAAGAGTAAGGATGCAGCATGCAGTAGCAAATTCATCTAGAAAATTTTAGGCCTTCTTTTATTCTATTTTTACATATACAATCATTAGGGATGAAGAGCAGCAGATGAATTTGAAGTTGGACAATCAGGAAGTAAGAGTGACAGTCATGGTGGCATTAGTATAATTTAAGTATACTCAAGATGAAAGATTGGCTTTATGGGAATCATTACGTGATACAGCTCACTCTGTGCAGGATCTATGGATAGTTAAAGGTGATTTTATTATGATCATCAGTGATAAAGATAAATTAGGAGGTTTACCTGTTACTATTGTAGAGACTGATGATTTCAAACATTACATCAATTTGTGTAATCTAGAAGATCTAGGATTCAAAGGAACTAAGTACACATGATGGAATAGGATAGTAGATAATGATTGCATATTCAAAAGACTGGATGGAGTGCTGTGGAATGACAAGATGCAGAATCTATTTCCAGTATTAGAAGTTGAACGTTTAATAAGAAGTGGGTCTAATCATGCTCTTTTACTATTGCATTTTAGTACTTTTAGTGAGTAAATTATCAAATCTTTTAGATTTTTGAATTTTTGGTTGAAGGAAAAATCATGTTTAGAGATTATAGAGCAAAGTTGGAAAACTGAGCTGCAAAGAAATACATTCATCAAGTTCCAGCAAAAGTTGAAGAAGACCAAATCTGCCTTAACTCATTGAAGTAAGGATAAATTAGGTAATATTTTTCAAGAAATTGCAAAATTGGAGGAGATTATTATGGTAATGGAGGTGCAATTTGAGCAAGATCCTTCAGGCACAAATAGAGCAAAATTGTTTAAGGCACTGGTAGATTTGAATATTCAAGTAAGAAGAGAAAAAGAGTTTTACAAACAAAAAAGCTGGTTTTGAATGGTTTAAAGATGGAGAAAGAAACACAAAGATCTGTCATTCTATTATTATAGAAAAGAAAATTAGATAGAAAGTGAGTAGAATTCAGAATAATGAGGGAATTTGGATAGAGGATCAGAAGGATATAACAGAAGTTGTAATTAATTTCTTCCAGAATCAGTTTTTGAAAGATCGAGACTATGAAGATTTTTTAATTTTTGATGAGATACCAGTAATTGTAACATCATAGTAGAATGAAGAATTGATTAAAGTTCGCAACATATAAGAGGTTAAAGCAGAAGTTATGGGGTTAAACCAGAATAGTGCTGGAGGACCAGATGGAATGGAAAGAGCTTTCTATCACAATGCATGGGACATTATTGGAGAAGTTGTCTATAATATGGTAGTTTATTTCTTATATAGTTATGATTTGCCAAGATATATGGTAGTTTATTTCTTCAGTGGTTAAGAATTGCCAAGATTTATTACTCATACTAACTTAGTGATGTTGCCTAAAAAGTTGGTAGTTAATACTTTCTCAGAATTGAGACCAATATCATTAAGTAATTTTGTTAATAAGATTTTCTCCAGAATCATTCATGACAAAATCAAGCATATACTAATAGAGATTATATCAGAGGAACAAACCAATTTTTTCAAGGGAGAAACATAGCCGAAAACATACTGGTGGTACAAGAAATTATCTATGAGACTAGGAAAAAAGGTAAACCCCGAACATGATTATGAAATTAGATATGATGAAAGAACATGATAGGGTGGAGTGGCTTTATTTAACAAAAGTGATGAGAAAAATGGGATTTGGAGAAATTATTATTGACTTGGTAAACAGGTTAGTAAGTAATAATTGGTATTCAATCCTTCTAAATGGTCACCCCAAAGGTTTCTTTATATCATCCAGAGGTTTGAAATAAGGAGATATTTTATATCCTACATTATTTATACTAGCTGCTGAGTTAATGTCAAGGTCTTTAAAATCTTTATTATTGAAGAATGAATTAAAAAATTTGTAGATGACATGATTATTTTAGGCAAGGCAGATTTGGGTACCTTGAATAAATTTTCAAAAACTTTAGAAAAATATGAAAAGGTGTTAGGGTAGAGGATTAACAAAGAAAAGAGTGCAATATACTTGCATAAAAGAGTATCACAAGGGATGTTAGTAATGTTTGAAGTAGCAATAGTTATTTTAACGAATGATTTTCCTTTTACATAACTAGGATGTCCCATTTTTCATATGAGGAAAAAGAATGACTACTATCAATATATTATGAATAGGTTAAGTGGAAAATTGCAAGGATGAAAGGGGAAATTATTATTTTATGGAGGTAGGGCCATTCTTATCAAATATGTTTTGCAAAGTATACCAGTCCATTATTTATCAGTAACGAACCCTCCTATGAATGTCTTTAATACTATTCAGAAAATAATGGCCTAATTCTTTTGGTGCAGCTATATAGGGGGTAAGGGTAGACATTCGGCAAGGTGGCAATCTATGTTCTTACCAGAGGAGGAAGGGGGTCTGGGATTTAGATTATTGAATGATATGTCTATGGCTCTTTTCTGTAAGTTGTGGTGGACTTTTATAACAAACAAGTCTATTTGGAGTACTTATATACATAACAATTACTGCGAATCCTAATACGATTATTTTGAGGAATGATGCAAAAGGATCACAAGTTTGGAAGAAAATATTGCATGATTGGGGTTTGATAAAACACCAAATTTTGTGGCAAAAAATGAAGGAAAACTCTAACATCAAGTTTGATAACTGGACAACTCTTAGGGAATTTTATACTATCAATGAGGAAATAGGGAATGGGATGACAGGTATCAACACGATAGAGATTTGGTCAAAGAGGGGAACTGGAATGCTGAGTTGATTAAGGACGTTTTTCAAAAGAGATTATTGTTCATATTCTAGACAAAGTAAGGCCACTAAGAGATGCAAAAAAAGATGGCAGGCCTAGATGGATGCTTAAAACTAGTGGAAAGTTCACTATGAGGTCATTATAATAATACATTAGGCAGAAGAAAGAAAGCAACAAAATTTTCAAAGAAACATGGATAAAAGGATTGCCTTTTGAAATGACATTCCTAATATGAAGGATATGGAATGTAAAAGTTGTAGGGGATGATGATTTAAGAAGATGGGGTAAGTAAGGTCCATCTGTATGTTGATGTTGTGCTAATCCAGATTAACAAACCATATCACATGAGTTTCAAAGATCATATATTGCTAAGAGGATTTAGTCCTAATTTTCTTATATTATAGGTATAAGCATTTATGGACTGAGATTTAGCGAAACAATATTGGCTTTGCTGGAACTCTAATGTCAGTTAGAGAAATAGACCCTATTATCAATCCATCTCTAGCATGATTATTTGGGAATTTTCAAGAAGGAAAAATGCTACAAAACATGAAGGAAAGATTGTTACAACACATAAAGTACAATAAAACATAACCAGGAATTTGAGAATATTGCTAAAAGTGAGAAAATCATATCAGGAATTTTCATATACATGGCCAGATATATTGAGAGAATTTTAAAAATATAGAGCCAGATTGAAGGTTACTAAAGTTATGTGGGAATTTCCACAACAAGTATGGTTAAAATGCAATATAGATGGAGCATCTAGGGGCAATCCCAAAATAATTTTCTATGGTATTTGTCTGAGGAATGTGTAAGGGGATTTATTATATGCTAAGGGAGCCAATATTGATGATACAACAAACATAGAAGCAGAACCAGCTGCTATTTTATAGGCACTATACATTGTAAGCAGTCACAACATAGCAATGTGATTATTTAGATAGATTAATTAACCATGCAAAAGATTTTAAACAAGAACTAGGATTGTCCATAGAGTATTTCAGACATAATAAAGCAAATTGGATATTTATGAAAGACAAAATAGTGCAGTACCAGTATATTCTCAAGGAGGGGAATAAGTTAGCAGACTATTTAGATAATTATGCAATAGATGAAGGGAATTTCACATTTACTTGCTTTCAACAGCTATAAGTTACAGAAAAGAAAATACTTACTAGTGACAAGTCATAATGTCTATACTTAAGAGTGTCACCACAGAAAAGATGAGAGGCTGATGAGGATAAAGCTTACAAATTTCCATAGAAAATATTTTTAAGCCACAAAAGGCTACAAAGCTAACTAGCATATACTACATCAATCAATAAAATGGACTTGCAGTAAGAAAAAAGATATTAGGGCTAAATCAGAGTTGATAAACCTAAAATATATGTCACTATACAATCACCAGTGGTTTTGAGTATCCCACTATCTCTATACCAATTGTATCTGTGGTTTTGGAATGTTTAGGACCACAGACAGAGAACAATAAAAAAAGAAGGGAAAATTTCTTACTGAGAGTTAGTAACTACAATCAGTTGACAAAATCCTTCAAGAAAGCACAAAAGGTTGATATTGTTCCCATCCACAAGAGAGCACGACTAAAGAGTAGAAAATCAAATGAAAAGCAGCTAAAAATGCAATCCAAAAATTTAAAAGAAAGGAACAATAGAGAAAGCAAGCATATGGAGTATCCATGGAACTGAGTTTGTCACCTGAAGCTGCAAGAAGAAGAATCGACAGTTCAAAAGTGGTGGAGGTGGTGGTATATCTCAAATGGTATAAGGTTGAAATAGGAAACTGATTTAAGAAACCCTATACTTCAGTATATATGTAATAAGTTAAGGGTTTGGGTTAGGCCGGGTTGTGTATTAGTTATGGTTTTTCTTTTTTTTTTTCTTTCAAATTTTTTGGATGGGTTGGCTCATTTTGTGTAAAGACTATGTTCAGTTTTTTGTTAATTAATAAATCCAAAAGTTAAACCAAAACTCTTGAGATGCCCGTCACAGCCAGACCATTATTCGAGCTGTCACAAAGTTAGTATCAAAGCTTAGGTTTGGTGTCATTGGATATCCATAAATTCATGTCAAGTATAGTCTTTTTTATGTGTGTGTAACACTCCACACTTATATGAGATAGGATATGAGACAATTAGGAATGTTTCCCTTTCTTGTGTTTTACTGTCGGGCTGTAGAGTCTATGATGTTGAAATCTCCTCTAATTCCCATCATTCGCATTTCAGATCATGCCTCCCAGAAGATCTGATACTTGTGGAAACTCTTAAATCCCACTTGATGACAATATGGACAAAACCCGTCCTACCCATGGGGTGCAGACACGGTCTAGGGTCCTAACTCCGGATTGTCCTACCCCTCATGAAGTTCCATCGGTCCATACCAATTTTCCCATATCTTCTTGTGAGGATGATGATCTTGCCCCACCACCCCAAGGAGATATTTCTAATGCCGAGTTTCATTGATCTATTATCTATAGACCCAATTAGTGATATGTCAGTAATATTGGTTGGGTCCTACTGGTACTGTTGTAAGTTCTTTTGAGGTTACTTGAGTCGGGAAATTTATGAGGCTCAATCCTCTAACCTTTTTTGGCTCTAAGATTGAGGAGGATACTCTAGGGTTCATAGATGAGATGGAGAAGATCTTCTAAGTAATGTATGCTTCTAACTTTGAGGGTGTAGAATTTTCTACATACCAGCTGAAAGATATGGCATATCAATGGTGCGAGGAGTGGTATTAGTATAGGGGTGATGGTGAGGAGTTGAATTTGTAGGATGACTTTTCTAGTGCTTTTCTTAATGTCTTCTTTCATCAGGAGTTGAGGGAGGCGAAAACTGAAAAGTTTGTGAATTTGAAATAGGGTAGGATGATTGTGAAAGAGTATTCCCTGAAACTTTATCAGTTGTCCCATTATGCTCCTGAGCTAGTGTCTGGCATGAGGACTAAGATGAGAAAGTTTGTTTTGGGCTTGTCTCAAGACCTGGTGTTAGAGTATAAGGCTGCCTTGATAAATAATGACATGGAAATTTCTAGACTTGTGGTATACATGCAATAGGTGTAGGAGGAAAACAAGAAGCAGAAAGAAATGGGGGAAGGGCAAAGTAAGAAGATAAGGTATTCTGAGGAGGGTGGAGGTTATTAGAATAGTTTTAGAGATAGCAGGCAGTGGTCTAATAAAAAGTTGGCAAATTCTAGTTTTATTCTACGACTAGTGCTCCATATCCTAAGTCATCTGATGAACGTTTCTTTCAAAGAAACAGTGGGTTAAAGGCATTAAGTTCCTAGTCTTAGGCTAGTGAGGCCCAGCCAGCTCCATCATACTCTTTTTGCAGATTTTATGGGTAGTTTTACCATAATTTTTATGATGAGAAGAGAAATAAGTGTTTCATATACTGACAACGGGATCATATTCAAAGAAACTGTCCTTACAACAATGTCACCGCTGGGTCTAATAAAGTCCCTGTTGCTAATTCTTCAGCTCTAGCACTAAAGGGTGCTACTTCTAGTACTAACATTGGCCATAACCGTCTATATGCTCTTGCCACCCATCAGGAATCTGAGGCATCTCCCGATGTTGTTACTGGTATGCTAAAATTATTTTCTCATGATGTGTATTGTCTAGTTGATTTGGGTCTACTTTTTATTATTTAACCCCTTATGTGATTATTTATTTTGGTTTTAGTTCTAGAAGTATTTTGGACCCCTTTTCTATTTCTATTATGTTGGGTGATTCTGTGGTTGCTAGAAGAATCTATAGGGTTGAGTGGTATCTATTTGTTGTAGGGAGACCTTGGTGGATTTGATTGAATTGGACATTCTAGATTTTGATGTTATCTTAGGTATGGATTGTCTTCATTCGTTCTATTCCTTTCTAGATTGTTGGATCCATAAGGTCCAAATTTCCTAGTGAGCTAATTATAGAGTGGGAGGAGTTCCCTAATGTACGAATAAAATGTTCATTTCTTATCTAAAATCCCAGAAATTGATTTACAAGGGGTGTATTTATCATTTGGTTTGGGTTAAAAATTCTAACTCAGAGGGTCCTTTATTGTAATCTTTTCCCATGGTTAATGAATTTTTTGAGGTCTTTCCTAACGATCTTCCTAATATTCCTCCTGATAGGAAAATTGATTTTGGGATTGACATCCTACCAGATACCTATCCTATCTCTACTCTACTCTATAGAATGGCCTCAGTTGAGTTGAAAGAACTTAAGAAGCATTTTAAAATCATTTTGAAAAGGGTTTTATCCACCCTAGTATGTCTCAGTGGTTTGCCAGAAGGATGGTTCCCTTCAAATTTGCATAGACTAGTGCCAAATGAATAAGGTGATGGTGAAGAATAAGTACCCTCTCCCTAGGATTCATGACCTATTTGACTAACTTCAGGGGGCTAAGTACTTTTCTAAGATTGACCTTCGGTCGAGTTATCACCAGTTGAAGTTTAGGTAGGTGGATATCCCTAAGACTTCTTTCCGAAACTAGTATGGTCATTCACTACCAGAAATTCGTTATTTTCCGACTGAAAAGAAGTAGTCCTAAATTTCTGACTACTTCGATTGAAAAATTTACTTTTTTATTTTTATCATTTTATAAAATATTATTCCGATACTATTGTTGACTACAACAGTCGAAATGTTTTGAGGAAAATTGCGAAAAATTTATATTCCGACTAATGTAGTCGAAAATAAAAATAATTAAATAAATATATTACTAAATATATAATTATACTCTTATACGGAAATTAAATAATTATTTAAATAAATTATTAAATATTTATTTTCGACCACTGTAGTTGGAAGTATAGATTACTAAATATATAATCACACCCTTATACAAAAATTAAATAATTATTTTAAAAAATTATAGAATATTTATTTCCGACCACTGTATTTGAAAATATAAATATTTAAATAAATATATTATTAAATATATAATTATACCCTTATACAAAAATTAAATAATTATTTAAATAAATTATTAAATATGTATTTCTGACTACTGTAGTTGGAAATATAAATAAGTAAATACATAAATTACTAAATATATAATCAAACCCTTACACAAAAATTAAATAATTATTTAAATAAATTATTAAATATGTATTTCCGACTACTGTAGTTGAAAATATAAATAATTAAATAAATATATTGACTCGTACTTCTAAGACCAGTAGAAAGGAACCTCCTCCAGGTCAATCTAGTCATCAACGTTTAATAGAAGAAAAACCCTCAATGAATATCCTATAGTAACATACCAACCTAATAAAGCTACGAACCTTGAATGGATATGTAGGTCTATCCCATTAATAAATAGCCTCAATCTTCAGTGGATCCACCATAATCCTATCCTTATACACCACATGTCCTAAGAATGTAAAATCTGTGGGCTAAAAATTGCACATTAAGAATTTGGAATAAAGCTTATGATCTCTCAAAGTCTGGAGTATAATCCTCAAATATTGCTCATGCTCCTCCCTACTTGACAAATATATAAGAATGTCATTGATGAACATAATTACTAATGAGTCCAAGTAAGGTCTGAACATATATTTTATCAAATCCATGAACATTGTTGTGGCATTAGTAAACCCAAAAGACATCAGTAGGAACTCATAATGACCACAGTGAGTCATGAAGGTTGTCTTTAGGATGTCATCAACCCAAATCCTTAACTGATGGTAATCGAACTTCAAGTCAATTTTAGAGAACAATGCCACTCCCTGAAGCTAGTAAAAAAAGCAATCAATATGAGGCATAGGAAAGTTATTCTTCACTGTCACCCCATTCAGTTGCCATTTATCATTACACATATGTATAAAATCTTTTTTCTTTATAAATAATATAGGAGCACCCCAAGGCACATACTAAACCTACTAAAATCTTTACCTAGAAGATCTTGAAGCTGATAATTCAACTACTTAATCTTGAGAGAAGCCATATATTAAGTTTCCAAAGAAATAGATCGGGTGACTGGCTCAAGATTAATAATAAACTCAATATCATTCTTAGAAGGAAGGCTATGTAGATTGATTAGAAAGACATCTAGAAAATCTTGGACTATAAGAATAGAAACAAGAAAAGGACTCTTCACTCTAACATCACCAATATAAGTAATATAGGACTCGTAATGCCTAGATATAACTCTCCTAGAGTAAGCATATAACATAATCCCCATCGACACATGGATAATTGATCCTTACCATATAAATAGTGGTACACCATCATTACTAAGGTAACAGTCTTAGTGAAACAATCCAAGACCACTTGATAGGGGGATAACCAGTACATGAAAAAAATCACATCGAAATCCACCATCTCTAACATAATAAGATTAGCCAAAGTATCAAACACTGGAATGGTCACAACAAATGATCTATAAAACTGATACACTATTAAAGAATCACCTATGGAAGTAGATACACATAATGGAAAAGATAAATAAATCCTTAGATAACTCTAACTGTGGTGCATAATAAGTAGACATATATGAATAAATGTATTAAGGATCAAATAAAGAAAAATCTTGCTAATGGCACATTAATATTAGACCTATAATAACACCATTCAAATACATTATCTCTAGTCTACCAGGAATAATTTATAACTAACCTCAACTGATGTTCTACCTCTGGTCCACCAGGTACAATATATAAATGACCTCGCTCGCCACCTGGATAGGCAGCTAACCGACAACATACCCTGCATGCCTGAGGACCTTCTTGAGAACCCTAGAAACTACCCCAATCACCCTGCATACCACCTCTAGATGGGGAAGACACTGTCATAATTGGTGAGACTCTCTGTGTTATAGGTATAACTATCCCATGTTAGGAGCACTCTTTAGAATAATAGCTTAAGTTTCGATAAACCTAACACACCCCAGGCGCTACACTCTATCTAAAAGATTTGACAACTCAGAATATCCACCTCATCTAGAAAACCCAGAATATACCCCTCTCAAAGACTGACCACTACTATTGCTAGGATGTTCAATGTAATAGGGATTACCCCCATCAATAATCTAGAATGTAGCATTAACTGGCCAACTAGACATATCCTAATGTTGATAAGACTCATGTGGAGAATACCTTCCCTAAGAATATCTACCATCGAATGAGAGATACTCTGACTCCTACTAAAACTACCTTAGTAATGTGGTCTCTTTCAATTTCCTCCTTGGCCCATACTATGCATATAGTCCATTGTTCAAGCATAATTAGAAACCTGAAAAAGAACTGCCAGTGACCACTAAAGTTTGAGTATCTATGCAAAGAGATAGTCTCAGTCTTTAAAAAGAACATTAAATCCATTCATACTCAGTTGGTAAGATAGTTGTAGCATGCTTGGAAAGCTTGTGGAACCAAGCCTTATACTCTAAGATAGGTATATAACACTGCTCCAACCATAAGAATTGATATATCAAATGCTCTCTAAGGCTATATGCATATACTTGTCTAGTAAAATCTTAGAGAACTAGTTCAATGTCAAAGAAGGAGATTAAGTTGGCCTAGAATTAAGATAATCTCTCCATCAATGATTGGTTGTAAGGTCCAACTAAAAAGTAGTATAGTCAACACCATAAGTCTCAACCAAGCCTAAATTATGAAGCTTATACTCATAAGTAGTCACGAAATTTAATGCATCATAGCCTGGTGCCCTAGAAAACTCGGGTGGAGTCAATCTTAGGAATCTACCCAACATTCTCAACTTTTCAACAGACATAGTAGGCTGGGTGACTACCAATTGAGCAACTACTAACACTAGAGGGATCTTGACTCTGAGGGTCGTACCTATAGGTTATGTTATTACCTCTGTACCACTCTGATCTGCAGACTAAGAACCATCATACAGTTCACCACAAATCAAACCCAATAACAAAACTAAGGAATCTCTAAGAAGTAATAAAGGAATAAACCCCAGTAGAGCTCGAATGTACCTTAACCGACCACTGGATGGTGTAGAAGAATCTCTGGTGCAGAAATAGAAATAGGATTTGGTGGAGGCTACCTATCTATACCTCTATCTGAAGGTACAACTCTCACTTTCCCTATACCTTTAGGTCATCCACAACCTCTGATAGGATCCCAAGTCATAGACTTAGGGTCCTCATGTTTAGTAGTAGGTCACATGTCTTAGACATCTGCAAAAAAGTTAAATCAAGTGAAACTTAGAAAACAATACAAAAATATAGCACAAAGTTAGTGAAAAAGTGGGGATCTCCTAAGATTTCCCTATATCCTCCTAAAGATAAGAAGCAAATGTCATTATTTTGATCCATGAGATTCTATTAGGCACTTATACTTGTACCAATAATACCAATGAACCTAGGATCTGATACCAATTTATCATAATTTAATTTAATGAGTCTTGATAACACATACTTTAACCCATAAATAGGTAAGACCAATCATATCCTAGAATGACAAGTAATGCACTAGTTGGTTAGAAGTAGAGTAAATTCCATAATTATGCATGTATTAGATTACAATCCACAACATATAAGGATGATAGCACAACTAAAGATAAATAAGGAGAAGAGTAGAAATATCCAGCAACCTAATAAGGTCGGTACAAGATCATTTAGCAAAAGAATAAGAGTACTTATATACAATAGTCTTAAATAGAAGATCATCGAATAATAGAATAAGGAGAGAAATTCAATTATGGCTTCGAAATCTTATCATATCTCAAAAATTTAACTAGGACTAGTACAAACATCAATGACAACATCTAGTACTCGGATCTGTATAAAAAAGAAGCAAAACTATAGTATGAGTACCCAAAAAATGGGTACTCACTAGGCATCATCGGCCAACTATAATACATCAAAATAAAAGTATAATAATATTCAAGATGGAATAATAAATTTAAGAAAATAGGCAAATGTTGAATTATACTCTAAACAATGCAAAGAAATAATAAAGTAAATAATGTCGAATAGAAATCAACTAACTATAGCCTAATTGGACCCTTATAAGCCCAGAACATGAAAACAAGAGTAAATAATCCACATGAACCCCTATAAGCCCGATAGACGCAGTGAAGGAAGAAGTTCTAATAGTAATCATTCTAAGTGTCTAAACCTCAAAATCATAAGCGTAGATTCTTCCATACTATAACAACATACTCAAACCAATTCCTTAATCATCATAAGTAACCCCTCAATGTCAAACTTAAACTGAAAATAGTGTCTTAATTACCGGAATCAAACAAAAATTATCATCATAAATACTAGACTTAAATCGGTCTAAATATCATGATTGCTTGACTCAAACCAATCTTAATATCATAAGTTTTGAACTCAAAGAAGTCTTAAAATAAATACATGGTAAAAGTCTAATTACAAGCCAAAAGATGTCCAAATCCTTCATAAGGCTCCAAAATATTAGCAAGAGGATAGAAGAGGGACTCTTAGGTCTATAAGAAGCTAATTATAGTATTGAACCTCATCGGGTTAGAGGGGCCTATTTCATTTCATTCTAATGCAATTTATATCCTAAGTAAGACTAAGTTTCCAGAGTCCTATTAGAAAGTACTAGTTAAGTCTCATTAATTCCTAAGGTAGCAATTCAATCCAAGGAACAAGTGGATAGGTCAAATTTGTCTAAATATGGCTTACTAACTGGCTAAATAACCAAAATTATGCTAAATATACAATTGAGTGATAATTTCCGAACCAAAGACTATCATATATCATACCAATACTATAATAAAGCTCAATCAATGAGAAAAGCAAGCTTAGCCTACCAGGATGCTGAAGAATACCCGCTAGTATCCACAAAATTAGAGATTTTCCTTCTGACAAGCCTCTGTATGATGCCACACTATCAAAAGAGTGATATGCACATTAATATGAGAATAATAAAATCCACATTGAGTTTTTATTCTGTGTTTCTAAAATTGAGTCAAAAACCCATATGGGGCTCGCCTGCAAAATCATAACTTTAAAACTATCAACACGTCCCTCTTTGCTCAAGGATTATTTACCCTAATGAATGAGTACATTTCATGATCAAACGATGCTAAAATCAATCCATCAAGAAGCTAGGGATTTATAACTTAGTCAGAGAATCAAATCAAGAATTATACAAAAACATACAAGGATTACGATAAAAAATACTTTCTCAAGCACACCAACACCCCATGATCACTCAAGGATCAATCTCCTAAGATTCTAAGTTTTTTAGGGTTTTGATGGACTTAGGGCTTGAGAAAAATGATAAAATAGTTGGTGAAGGATGAAATATATGCCTCTAAAATTATCATTTAAGTGGCTATTTAACCACTTAAAAGGTTGCTGTTAAAGTGGCACATGGTCTATTAAGCGACCCTTTATAACACCCTGGAATTTTATTCCTTAAAAATTTCTAAAATTTTATCCTCATTTTCTCTAACTAAGACTTACCCTATGAGTTGTAAGGAGTCTTGATAAGTCATTGAACCTAAATCATAGTCTGTCCAATGTGCGTGGCTAAGTCTTTTGCTCTGAGCATGACTGGTTCATTACGAGTCATGAGGACTCATTATGGGTCATTATGGGAAAATTGTAGGATGTCCAATGCATACCTAAATGGTTTTTATGTTTACTATAACTAGACCCTAAGATTTGTAGGGTCCTATTATGAGCCATGGTATAGAAGTCATAAGGTCAGTAGTATGTGTCCATGGTGACACTATCTTAGCAATGACTCATGGAGATAAGTCGTAATGAGATGTGATAAGTTATTATGAGAACCGTAACAACTGACAATTTATTTTTCAATATTTTAATAGGGGTATTTTAGACATACTTGGGGCCTTATTTCCATTAAAAAGGTACTCCAAACATTCTTTCTTCTCTCTCAAGTCTCTCAAGCATCCATACTTAGGGTTACTAAGAAGTGGGTCAAGTGGAGCTTCAAAGGTTGAATTCTCTCCATATTATTGGGTATTTCAGGCATGTTACTCTTTCTAAATTATTACTTTGCAAAAAGCATGCGTTTTAAAGAGCTATTCATATGTTCTAATGTTACTTTTGAATATGGGTTGAGGGTTTTGAATGATTGTTGTTATATGATATTTCATGTTTGCATATATGTTCATTTTATTTAAATAGTGGTTTTGAAACAAATTTCATGCATGTGTAAAGTGAATAAACTAGGGGATTATGAATTCCCCAAAATTTGTGAATAGTAACAGTTAAATTGTAAAAACCCCAACCCCTATTATGAAATTTATTTTGAATATGAAAAGTATACGCAACAAAATGCTCTTGAACTATTGCATAATATGAAAATTTAATGAAGCACAATGATTTTCAATTGAACCTTATGGGGGTATATAATTCCCCAAGTTATTATATAATTTAACCAAGAAGGTTGTGAATTTCCCAAGTGATGATAATTATTTTGGTATGTTGATATTACCTTGAAAGTATAGTTGGTATGATGAAACCAATAGTGTATGCCTAAATGTTTATCATGATTCAATGAATGTGTGTTAAATGTATTAATTGGGCTTTAATGAGGGTTATGTAGTTGAATTGTGATAGTAGAGGTCCTAAGGGACCAATACTGGAAACCATAATTGCCAACACGGGGGTATACATAGCCAGGTAGTTTGAGTCCCCCTTATTATTATCATATGAGTGGTTGGTTTGAGTCCCCTATATTACATTACATGGCTTAGGTTATTTAGTCACCTTGGTATGCCAGGTAGTTTGAGTCTGCTATGGTGCATACATACATACTTTGGTTCGTGTGGCTACACGCATTATAGCCTTTTTAGCTAGGAAAGAGCTGGAACAATATAGCTCTTGGGTACCTTCTTATGTTATGATGATTAAGCTACACAATACAGGCTGATATTTTTAAAGTTCATGTTAAGCTTTGTTCCCTATCCTAGCATATGATATATATGTGTGTGTGTGTATGTACATGCATATAGTTATATGCATTGGCTTTTGCTAATTTTTAAGTGTTGATTATGTCTTTATTTTTCTTTTTTATCCCTGAGTTACATGCTAGTGCTCAACCCACTAACTGTCTCTCAATGTTGTATCCCTACACAATGTAAGCACCGAAGATACCTCTACTTTTCCTGTGTAGAGTTAGGTGGATCAATTCAGTTCATCGGTTTATTATGGGGAAGTTGTGAGCTTTCATTCTCTATAAGACTTGGAGATTTCATTAGTTTCCACTCTTAGATTAGAATTGAGAGTTTACATTATCATTAACATTGTCATTGCCATTATCAGAATCAAAGATATGTCTCGACCAAGACTGGTTTTTAGGTTTTTTTTGGACAGAGGTTTAATTAGATTAATGTGGACTTAGGTAATGGTGTTGGTTGGTTAAGTTTGGCTAGTTACTAGCTATCGATTATCCGTTATAGATATGTTTTAAATTTATTTAAGCTTATCTTATGCTATCTTGTGATATGTTCTAAATTCAATCGATGTTTAGGGTATTATGTTCTATTTAGTTAGAGGTATGGGGTGTTGCTAATCTTCATTAAAATTACAATACCCGTCACAGCCAGGCTTTAGTTTGAGTCTTGATAAAGTTGGTATCAGATCCTAGGTTTGGTGTCATTGGGTATCCACAAAGATGTGTTGAGTAGAGTCTCCTTTATGAGTGTGTAGCATTCTATACGTAAAAGGAAGAGGTTGTGAGACATTTAGGAATGTTTTGCTTTAATGCTGTTCTATTTTGGGCTACAGAGTCTAAGATCTTGAAATCTCATCTAATTTCTGTATGTTTGCTTTTCAAATCATGCTTCCCAGAAAATTTGATGATCGTGGAAACTTTTTTGTCTCATCTAACAATAATATGGATACAACTCCTCCTACTCAAGATGTTTAGACTTGGTCTAGGGTTGCTACTTCTGACTGGCCTTGTAGAGTTCCATCGGTTCTCCCCTATGCCTCCTCGGGCACCCTAAGCTGGTGTGTCTAATGTTGAGTTTTGCTAGTCGATCAATTTTCTGACCCAGTTGGTGGTCTCTCAGACTGAACATATTACTTCTGTTGCTTTATCTTCGAAGATCACTAGAGCTGGTCAATTTATGAAGTCGAGTCCTCCGACTTTTACTAGTTCTAAAGTTAAGAAAGATCCTTAAAATTTCATTAATTAGATGGAAAACATTTTTCTTGTGATACATGCTACTGATGCAGAGCATCTGGAGTCCGCTTCCTATCAGTTAAAAGATGTGTCAGATCAGTTATATGAGTAATGGGACCATTATAGGGGCAATGATGTCGATTCTTCTTTGTGGGATAACTTCTCTAGTGCTTTTCTTGATCGCTTCTTTCATCAGGAGATAAGAGAGGCAATGGTTGATGAATTCATAAATTTAAAGAAAGGCAAGATAAAGTAAAGGAGTATGCCTTGAAGTTTCAGCAGTTGTCATATTATGCTCTAAAGTTAGTGTCTACCATAAGGGCTAGAATGAGGAAATTTACTTTTGAATTATCCTGTGAGTTTATTTTAGAGAGAAAGGTTGCCATATTGAATAAGGATATCAATATCTCTAGACTTGTGGTGTATATACAATAAGTGAAAGAGGAAAAGAAGAAGCAAGAAGAGATTAGTGAAAGGTAGAATAAGAAGTTTTGATATTCGGATTAGGATGGAGGTCAACAGTAGAGTAATAGAGATACTTGAAAATGGTCTAAAAAGAAGTAGGGCAATTCTAGTTCCTACTCTATGGCTAGTGCTTCTTATCTGAAGTTGTCGGGTGATCATAATTTATAATGGCTCCGACTGAGTTGAAAAAACTCAAGAAGCATTTGAAAGATCTTCTAGATAAGGGTTTATCCGCCCTAGTATTTCTCCTTGGGGTTCTCCAGGTCTATTCATACGTAAGAAGGATAGGTCCCTTTGGATGTGCATCGATTATCTCTAGTTGATTAAGGTGACTATGAAGAATAAGTATCCGCTTCCAAAGATTGATGATCTTTTTGATTAGCTTCAGGGTGATAAGTATTTTTGTTGGATTTATCATCGGTCTAGGTACCATCAATTGAATATTAGGGAGACAGATAACCCTAAGACTACTTTCCAAACTCAATATGGTCATTTTGAATTTTCGATGATGTTCTTTGGTTTGACTAATTCCCCAATGGAATTTATAGATCTTATGAACCGAGTATTCCATAAATTCTTAGATTTATTTATAATCATATTTATCAATGATATTTTGGTGTATTCTAAGAGAAGGGTGGATCATGCCGATCATCTCTGCCTTGTGTTGCAAACCTTGAAGGATTAACAATGGTATGAGAGTTTCAAAGTATGAGTTTTGTTTAAATGTTGAGACTTATCTGGGTCATGTTATTTCTAGTGAAGGGATCATAGTGGATCCACCAAAAGTTATGGTGGTTAAAAAGTAGCCTAGATCCACAACTCCAACCAATATTTGGAGCTTCTTGGGTTTAGCTAGATACTATAGAAGTTTTGTGGAAAATTCTCTTCTATTTCTGCCCTATTGACTAAGTTGACTCAAAAATGGTAAGGTTGTTGTTGTCTGATGCTTGTGAGGGTAGTTTTAAGAAGTTGAAGGATAAGTTGACTTCAGCTCCGATTTTGACTCTACCCGAGGATACTAATGGTTTTGTTGTCTATTATGATACATCTCAGGTGGGATTGAGTTGTGTGTTGTGAAACATGGAAAGGTGGTTGCATATGCTTCTAGACAGTTAAAGATTCATGAGAAGAATAATCTGACTCATGATTTGGAACCGTTAGCTATTGTGTTTGCACTGAAGATCTAGTGACATTATTTGTAAGGGGTCCATGTATATTTATTTTGATCATAAGATCCTACAATACGTGTTCACTCAAAAAGAGCTAAATCTCAAGAAAAAATGAGGTGGCTTGAGTTAATAAAAGACTATGACATGAGTCTCCACCATCACCCAGGTAATGCCAACATGGTTGCTGATGCTCTTAGCAGGTTGTCTATTGGGAGATTATATTGTGTGGAAAAGTAGTAGTGTGATTTGGTGAAGGATATTCACAGTTTGGTTAATATTACAATCCTTCTCTTGGATTCCTATGATGGTGGTGTGATTGTTCAACAGGTGGCGAAGTAATCTGTTGGTGTTAAGGTGAAGGAGAAGCAAGTGATGGACCCTATCTTGATGCAAATCACGGAGGATATAGGTAGGCAGAAAGTGATGGCTTTTGAGATTGGTGGTGATGGTATATTATGGTACAAAGGTAGATTATGCATTCCCCAAGTTGATAGATTGCGAGAATGAATTTTGGCTGAAGCTCATGAGTCACGTTATATGATTTATCCTGGTTTGATGAAAATGTATCATGATCTTAAGGAGATTTATTGATGGAATAATATGAAGCAGGATGTGACCAATTTTGTGTCTAGGTGCATGGTGTGTCAGCAAGTGAAGGTAGAGCACTTGAGGCCCAGTAGGTTGATTAAAGAGATTGAGCTGTCGGTGTAGAAAAAAAAGGGAAATAATTAATATGAATTTCAATACTGCTCTTCTGTGGTCTCTCCATTAGTTTGATTCTATTTGGGTCATCATGAATAGGATGACTAAGTCTGCTCATTTGTTGCCTGTGAGGACTCATTTTTCTTCTGAGGACTATGTGAAGTTATATATCCAAGAGATTTTGAGGTAACATGGTGCTCTAGTTTCTATCATTTTTGATCATGGTACCCAGTTTTCCTCTCATTTTTGGAGGTCGTTCCAGCAAGGTTTGGGGACTATAGTAACCCTTAGTACTACTTTTTAGTTGCAGATAGATGGGTAAACAAAATATATAATGTGGGCCTTGGAAGATATGCTTTGAGCTTGTGTATTTGAGTTCAGTGGTAGTTGAGTTGATCACTTGACTCTCATAGAGTTCACATATAATAACAGTTTTCACTCTAGCATTAGTATGGCTCAGAGTTAGGCTTTGCATAGTAGGAGGTGTAGGTCTTCTATTAGGTGGTTTGAGGTTAGTGAAAATAGGTTATTTGGCCCTGATTTTTTTCAGCAAGCCATGGAGAAGGTGAACGTGATTTGGAATAGGCTTAAGACCGCCCAAAGTCACCAAAAGTCCTACGCAGATGTTAGACGAGGGAGTTGGTGTTTGATGTTGGTGACTGGGTATTCTTTATTGTGTCTCCCATGAAGGGCGTGATACGGTTTGGGAAGAAAAAGAAGCTCAGTCCTCATTATGTTGGTCTATATTTGGTTTTGAAGAGGGTTAGGAATGTTTCATATGAGTTGGAGTTGCCTTCTAGATTGACTATTCATCCAGTCTTCCATGTCTCGATGTTGAGGAAATGCGTGGGTGATCCTTCGTTGGTTATTCCTTCTGAAAGTGTAGGAATTTCAAATTCCTTGTCATATCAGGAAGTTTTGGTGGAGATTTTGGATTAAGAAGTCCATCGGTTGTAGGAGAGGACGTGTCTTTGATAAAGGTTCTTTGGAGGAGCCAAAAGTTTGAGGAAGCTACTTGGGAATCTAGGGAGGACATGAAATCCAAGTATACATTCCTAATCCCTATTCAAGAAAATCGTTCTTAAGGTTTGTGTGATCTTAACATCCTTGTTTTATGTCTTTGTTAAAGGTAAGTGTGGGAGTGTTTCTATGTTAAATGATGCTAACGTATTCCTTAACCCATCATTCGAGGATGAATGATCCTAAGGAGGGAGAATGTAACACCCCTAATTTTAGGTCCATGAAAATTTTTGAAATATTATCTTTACAGTCCTAACCATGACTTACCCTACGATTCGAAGGGAGTCTTGATGAGTCGTTGAACCCAAATCATAGCTTGACCATTCTAAGTCTTTTGCGCTGAGTATAAGTAGCTTACTGAGTCGTGAGGATTTGTTATGGGTTGTCGTGTACAAATCATAGGATGTCCAGTGTATAACCAAATGGTTTCTGTGTTAACTACGACTGGACCCTACGAGTCTTAGGGTCTCATTACAAGTCCATGTATAAAATTCATAAGGTCAACAGTATGTGTGCCTTGTGACACTATCTTGATAACAACTCATGGAGACAAGTTGTGATGAGTCGTTATAAGACCTGTAATGACTGACAGATCATTTTTCCAACTTTTAATGGGAGTATTTTAGACATTTTCCTCTTATACCAATAATAACCCATGACCTATAAACATATTTGGGTCCTTATTTTCATCGATATCACACTCCAAACATTTTTTCTTGTCTCTCAAGTCTATCAAGCATCAATACTTAGGGTTACCACAAAGTGGGTCAAGTAGAGCTTCAAGGGTTAAATTCTCTCCATAATCTTCGGCATTTAAGACATGTTACTCTTCCCAAATTATTACTGTGCTATAATCATGTGTTTTAAAGTATTATTCATACAGTTTTGATATTGGTCTTTGACATGGATTGAGGGTTTTGAATGATTGTTGTTTATGTAATGTTTTATGTTTGTATATGCATTGGTTATGTTTAAATTGTGGTTTTAAAACCAATATGATGCATATGTATGTAGAAAAATCTAGGTGATTGTGAATTCCCAAAATTTTGCAAATATTAATAGTTGAATTTGTAAAGACCTCAATCCTATTGTCAAATTTGTTTTGAATATGAAAAGTATGCACACTGAACTGCTCTTGAGTTATTGCATAATGTGAAAAGTTAATGAAGTATACTGATTTTGAATCGAACCCTATGAGGTGTGTAATTACCCAAGTTAATGTATAATTAAACCAAAAGGGTTGTGAATTTCCTAAGTGATGATAATTGTTTTTGCATGTTGATATGACATTGGAAGTGTAGTTGGTATGACGGTACCAATAGTGTATAGCTAAACGTGTATCTCGGTTCAATGAATGTATGTTAAATGTTTTAATTGGGCTTTAATGCGGGCATTTACGTATGCCGGGAGGTTTGATTCCCCCATGGCACATACATTTATTCTCTACTTTATGCGGCTGCACTCACTGGAGCCTTTCTAGCTAGGTAAGAGATGGACCCATATAACTCATGGATGCCTTCTTATGTCATGATGATTGAGCTACATAATCCATACTGAAGTTTTTTAAAGTGCATGTTAAGCCTTGTTCCCTATCCTAGCATATGATATATATATATAGGTATGTGCATTGGGTTTTGACTGATTTTGAAGTGTTGATTATGGTTTTATTTTTCTCTCTTATCCTTAAGTTAAATGCTAGTGCTCAACCCACTAACAGTATTTGAATGTTGTATCCCCATGCGATGGAGGCACCAGAGATGCCTCTACTTTTCTAGTGTAGATTAGGTAAATCGACTTGGTTTATAGGTTCATTGTGATGAAGTAGTGAGCCTCTATTCTGTGGAAGACTTGAACATTTCATCGGTTTCCATTCTTAGATTAGAATTGAGAGTTTACATTAACATTAACATTGTCAAAGTCGAGAAAATGTCCCAACCAATCCTGGTTTTTGGTTCTTTTAGCATCGAGGCTTTATTGGATTGATATGGACTTAGGTGGCCGTGTTGGTTGGTTGTGTTTGTTCGGTTACCAGTTATTGGTTGTAGACATGTTTTAAATTTATTTGAGCTTATCTTATGCTATGTTGTTATATGTTCAAAATTCCTCCAATGTTTGGGTTATTGTATTCTATTTGGTTAGATGTAGGGGGTGATCTCAAGTCCTTGTTAGACTTGAGATACCCGTCATGGCAAGGCCCTTTTCTGGTTCATGACGCACTTGCCCCAGCCTGACCTCCGCTAAAGCAAATAATACATCGCTTAAATTACATTCGTAAGGTGGTCAAGACTCCATTAAAGCAACATGTTGGGGAAATGTCTTGGATACTAAAGCAACTCTCTTAGACACTTAAGAAACCAGCGCTTAAGTGAGTAAATATCCGCTTAAGCATCTGCACCAGCTGAAACTTAGTTATTTCAAAGTTTCTATCGACACCTTAAAATTCATACAGAATCTTGTGAACACAAACGAACTATGGTACCCCATCAAATTCAAAGTTTTGGATTCAAAGGCACCATCTAAATTGCCATTCAGAGTTATTTGATGAAATGTGGGACCCATACCTAAGGCCTATTTTTACCATAATCAGTCCAGTAGCCTGAAATGAGTCCGGAAGCCTTGGGACCAAAACTAAAGGTCCCCTAGCCTAAAATTAATGTTCTAAATTTGATGGAACTGTCAAAATTAACATATGAGGTTCTTAACCTAAAATTTATGCCTGATAGCCAATTTTTAACAGCAAAAACATCAAAATAGGAAATTAGCTTTAAAAACTAAATGAAACTACCCAATAACTAAATTGTCAGCTCCAACAAATCACAAATGATTTGGGGCAACTATAGAGAAGCTCTAATGCTGAAAAGGTATGGAAATGTGGAAAATAACCTAAAGGGTCATTACATGTAACTTATTATTGATGTAGATTGAAGTGTTTATTCTTAAACTTATGGATAGATAGAGTAGGGAAACTTCAATTATTAGTTGATGAGTCCTCCTCATTGGGGGGACTTTATGGATTAGTTCAGCAGCTTAGTCGTATTTCAGTAATTTATTTTCAGTCAGTAGAGACTTTCATTCAAACATTGTTTTTTTTATATAATTTCATGGATTTCCAGTGACTCATTTGGTTGCAAGCATTAAAGTATTATCATTAAGTTAAGCATATTTCAACATCAGCTTGCATTATATGCATTTTAAATCATTATCAACATGGTATTATCAAGGATTTTCTTGGGATCACTTGTGTTCCTAAGTGTCGATCACTCCTAGGGTACACTTGGATCATGAAAAAATGATTATAAGCTACACATAGGATCATGTATGCAAAGCTACTTCTAAGCTTCTTGTGGAAGTAATAAATAGACATCATCAATTATGTATATTCAAAATACTCCCCCTTATGTGGTTATTTAGAGATGATATGTCTCTCTAAAATCTTACTAGGAAAAAAATCTAGGAGGTAAAAATATTCTGGTGAAAGGAAAAGAGTACATATATTTAGTACTACATATTTCCTAGATGCCTCATGAAAAATATTACAAGTAAAATCTAATGGAAAAACCTCTTTTAAGACCAAAAGAGTACAATGTGTATTTTACTCTCCTGGATAAAGATCACAATTCAGTTGTCTAAGTTTCTGTATTCCAATATTGTATACCATCTTCTCTACAGCTAAAGTTGGTAAGGATTTGATAAATAAATCTACTAGATTATCACTTGGACATGTATATTGGATGTTAATATCACGATACTTCTGGAGATAGTGCATGAAAAATAATTTTTGTAAAATGTTCTTTGGTTTGCTTTCTTTAATGAAGACTCCTTTTAATTGGGCTATGCATGTAACATTGTCATCGTATAAGAGTGTGGATACTTGAACATCATACTTCAAGTCACATCTACCTTTTACATATCTCAATTGTATACACTCTCTAATTACTTTATGAATAGCTATTATCCCAGATTGATTTGCAGTAGTAGCAACAACAGACTATTTTATAAATTGCCATGCTATAGCACTACCTCCATATGTAAATGTGTAGCCTATTTAAAATGAAGATTTTTATGGATCAAACAAATAACCAGCATCTGCATGACAAAAAAGATCTACACTATCTTTATTAGAGTAAAATAAACTAATAACAATGGTCCCCTTTAGATATGACAATATATTCTTGATTCTATTGTAATGTGTTCATGAAGGGGAATAACTATATTTTTTCAACAAATTAATAGAAAAAGATATACCCTGTATAGTAGCATTAATAATATACATGAGTGGACCAATTTCTCTAAGATAGGTACTTCGGGACCAAAAAAATCCCTATTCTCTGTCGGAACTAATCTTTGCTCACATCATGTGATCAAACAATCACTGGAGTACTTAATAGATGTTTTTTACCCAAGTAGAATCATTTCAAAACCTTCTCATTATAGAAAGATTGATGGATAAAGATCCCGCTATCCAAATGTTTAATTTGTAGACTAGGATATCTTTTCAAGATCATTCACCTCAAAATATTTCTTCAGATACTCAATTGCCTTTCGTACCTCTTCTAGAGTTCTGGTGAGATTTATATCATCAAAAATAATTGAAAGTATAATAAATTCAGATGTTACTTTCTTTATAAAAATACAAGGTCAAATGACATCATATGTATAATTGTCATTTATCAAGTACTTACTAAGGAAATTGTCCCACACACACCCTGATTATTTTAGATAGTATAATGATATCATGACCTAAATCTTGATTGTTTTGGCATCTAAACATTTCTATACTGGATGGAAGAACCCTTACCACCCAACCGTTCATTTAATGAGGAAGTGAATCATTTCTTATTCCAAAGAAAATTCATTTATTTAATATAGAAACAACTCATATTCAATACAATTGACAAGAGTTCAATGCAAAAAATAACCAGTAGTAAATCCCAAAAACCTAATCTAATCCAGTACAAGAGCACTAAATAAGGAACAAGAAACTCCATGACACAACATCAGTGCAAGATTGAGAGGTCAGGAGTAGTTGTAGAGTAATTGTCGTCGCTTCTATAGAAACCCTAATTGATATGCATCATGGTGATACCCTCATATGAAAATATAGTAAGTGTAGCATCGGTGTAACCATATGCACTATAAGTATCAGTGGCGACTGGAGTTTTAAATAGATAACTATAGTAGCTTATAGGAAGAAATCATGACATCAAGTAAGGTTTCAATTACTAAATCTTTTTAATTCAATAATTGACATGTTACCCTTAGCATCTCTTTAACCTATTTATCATTTAATATTTTTATGTCTCCTTGTCTAAATCCTAAATCCTACATTTTCTTATCTTTTTCAATTTTGTAAGTCTAGTACTTACCATTTCGAGTAGTTTTATGAATTTCACTATATTAATATTCTGACAAGTACTAAATAGGGTAGCCTGCTTCCTCATCACTTATAAAGTACAATATCGCTATGACAACTAAGAATAATTGAGACCCTTCAATTTGGGTAGAATATGAGTTCATATTTATGCCTTCTACCCTTAGTCATATTCATCAATAAGTTGTATCACAACATACAATTATAATTGTACATCTGAATGCATATGATGTATGTAACTATGCAATATGCACGTATTATCACCTTGTCAAATCATCACCAATACTAATATTGTTATCTACATAGTCACATCATCATCATGATCTCAATATCATCATCATCAATAACATTATTATCAATATAATCATATCATCATCATCATCAACATCAACATCATAATAAATATAATCATAGCATCATTATCATGATCTCAAAATTACCATCATCAACATCAACTTATCATCACCAACAGTAATAAATATTCAATGTATTGAATAATCACAAGTTTTGTATAAAAGTAATTTTGAATGCTTATTTTACATATAATCACAAAGTCAAGCAGGTTTAATTGCTACAATAAACCATTCACACAAAATTAAGGTGTTATTCTACCCCCAAGCTTATTCTTCCACTAGCCTAGGAATCATAAATACATACATTCTAAGGAATTGTCACAACTCGGTTAGTCATATGTGGCACCCTCACTAACTCTATGATAAGAGAACCAACCAACCACCAAATTATTAATCAATACTTAGATGAAAATAGGAACTATAAATTCCATCGATCTCAAAAATAATATCCAAAAGGAAAACAACAAAAGCACAATAAAGTTTGGAACATTGTACTTAACAAAAATCCTCCCTAGAATCCGATAAGTCCTGTGTATAAAAATACTAAGAATATCAAATAAAGGGGATGCTACCCCAAAATAATAAGATTGTCTCATAGTCCAAACACAAAGGAATATAAGCATAAATTGTTAAATCTATCGTAGCTTGGAAAATGCAGCTCACCCTTGGATTTGAACCACCCACTAAAAGTCACAACTGGCATCTCAATTGAGCTCCTAAAATATGCTCCACACAAAGCAAAGATAAAGGCAAGTTTAGTGTCAGCACACAAGAGTACAACAAATTTGGCCATCCCATGATGAGACATATGAATACTTAACCATAACATAGTACAATAAGTTAAACATCATCACCACAACATAATTTTATTAATTTAATAATAGTTAGCACATATTAAGAGATTCAACATAGTCATAAATAGTCAATATGACAACTGGTAAGGAGAATCAACAGATAATTAATCTAGTCAACTAAGTCAATTAGCAAGACAAAAGTTAACAATACAAATATCCTCAATTCACTCATGGAACTATCAAACTCATATGTACCTTATACACACAAACTAAGGAATGATCTTGGGAAATTTATATGTTCAAGTGCTAAATATTGCCCATACTTTAGTCTATTTTGTAAGCTAAATTATGTATATATTCATTTGATTGAGCTTAACTTCTGTTCGTGAATTTATAGATATGATTATTACAACAGATTGAGTATTTTCCAAAGATTGAGTATAAATGACAAGCTTATGGATGATAAAGGCTTAGGATCAACATCGAGACGCAAGACAATCTTAAAGAGAAGTTCAAAGGAAACTACAAGGCATGAAACACAAAGAAACATAGAGAAATGATACTATGGTGGGAAATTAATATTTGAAACACATCTGTATGCCATAGAATCTAAGTTTAATTTTATTGGCGTGGCATGGAGTTGGCTAAAATTTAAATGGCAAGAAACAATGACAGTGTGCGAGAAGGGTGTGCCACGCGATAAGAGCATGGCATGAAAGGGTGTTCTCAATAGATTTTACCATTCTACTATAAATAGGACACATTTTTTATTTTATTTTGGTTATCATGTATTTTTGGACAAGGAGAAAAGACACAAGGGCTTGTATTTAGGGTTACTTCACTAGTTTTCTCTTCCTCTTAAATTATTACATGAATACTTTGAATTCTGTGATGTTGATTTCAAATATGAGAGGCTAATTACCTTTGTCTTAGGGTTGAGGCCCAACACATTATTGTATTTCATATTATTTGTTGATTAAATATTGGATCATTAAATTGGTTGTTCTTAAATCTTGCTATACTATTTTGATGCTTGGCCAACACTAAAAGACATCTATAATCCTCTTGTGAACCTTGAAAGAGAATCATCATGATAGAATGAGGAATTTAAGGAATAAGTCCATCTTTTATAAAGAAAATATTTGATTTAAGTATAGGATAGGAATACTATTAGTATGCTTTGTTTGGTTTAAGTATAGGAAAATAGCTGAATGCATCTAAATTAAATTATTGCTCCCTCTCTCAATGATGTAGTTTTGATATCCTTTTAGGTAGACTATTAGAGGTTTGGAAGACCATAGTCATATTATCAACCCTGTGAATCAATAATTCAACATACAATGTAATTAATTGTTGATAGTGCCTTGACCCTAGAATTTTCCCCTGCTAGTGATTACAACCTTGGTCGAATTGCTATTGGTACATATTATTACTTTTACATACTATTAGCTTTTTATAATTTCATAAACCATTTTGATATATCACAAAACCTTTTAAAATATTATTAATAACTTAATTAAGCAAATTGTTAAACTATTAGTCCACGTGGGTTTGATATCCAGCTCTTATAGATCTACTATATCACTTGTCAGACCACATCCACTTCCATGTATGTTTGGATGCAATAAATTTTTAGTGTCGTTGCTGGGGACTTAAGAAATTAGTTATTTTATGAATATGTATTTCATAATATTATACAAGTGTTGACAACTTTACCTAAGTGGCTGAGTTTTGTCTGTCTAATTTGTACCTTGAGCAGGCAAGAAGAAGAGAATTGGTTGAACCATACTAGGAAACTAAATGAGTATTTCATCAGTGGTGGAGGGCATCAACTTTTCAATACCTAATTCAATATTTTAGTTGAATGATTCGAAAGAAATTGTCGTTTCTGAAATGGCAGTAGGGAGACTAGTTTGTGAGGTTGAAATCCCACTCATCAATAATGTCACCAATAGCATATGCAGACCAAATACAGGAGATAAATTCATGATGAAACAAAATATGGTGCAATAGTTTCACACTAGTGGGTAGTTCCTAAGACTATCTTAAAGGATCCACAACAACACTTGCAAACTTTTCTTAGAGATCAATGGTACTTACTGAAACACCCTTTGTTACGGCCCTTATAAAATGTCATGAGTTTGAGCCATCTGTTAGACATATGACTCACCATACATGTTATATGGTGTGGGTACAGGTCCAGGGACCCTAGTCGTATATTGTTTAATATGATATTGGCCAACTTCTTTTCTTGGTATAAGAAGACTCCATATGAGTGGTATGTACAAGATATGAGAGGTATGCTTCAACTATATATTGTGTAGTGTTTACCCTAGATATTTCTGCTTAGGGAATAACTTGAAGGTTACTAGTTATATGGTCAAGGTATGATTTAGGCTAAGGAGTCATATGTTGGATATAATGTTATGTCCAACTTTCCGGTTAGGGTATGAGTGGAGGGTACAACTCTATGATGTGGGTATGAGTAAGGGGTCCAAACTAGACCAACCTATACGAATTCGTACAATTTAAGTTGCAATTATTTTGGACATTTCCCCCTATTAACTCCATTTGACCCCATGACATAAAATACATTTGGAGGCTTTCTTACCCTATATTATTCATAATAAACATTCTCTAAACACTCAAATATATCTCAAGCTCTTGGGTCAAGAAAAGGCTAGGGTTTCTTCAAGGTGATCAATTAAGGCTCTAAAAGGTGGTTTATCTTCGTCTTCCTTGTTTTCTATGGCATGTTATTCCTCCCTCATTGTTAGGTCAACTAAAATCATATTTTAATGAATGGTATTCATGGTATTATTATTGTATTATTAGGGTTTGGAAACATATGTTGGGGGTTTTTGTTGTTCTTGGTTGGATAATGTTTTAATATATTTTTTTATGGTTTTCATGTTATAATTATGGTTTCATGGGAATGGTTAATTGGTAGTTGGTTTTGGATTTGGAAATTATTTTCCCTCAACATGTTTGTTAAAATGCCTATGAGAATGATATTGTCCCATAGTTTGACTATTATTGAAAACTTTGCATTGTATAAGATGGTAATGGAACCTAAATTAGTTTAAATGGTAATAAATGGATTGGAAAGCCCTTGGTGGACATGGATTGGTTTAATTAAAGTACTTGTGGGGTATATGGGAATCCCCTAGGTGTTGGCTAATGACATTGATTGCAAGCTATAGTCGGTATGACAATAACACTTAACGATACCTTGACACTTAAATTCTAGAATTGGTGATTTGGCTATGTGTTATAGGTTTTAATTGGGTAATAACAATGAGTTGTGATAGATAACCGTAAAAGTGTAAGTTCAACGGATGGACCCCAATAACTTATGTTTGTCGATATAAGGGTTGTTCATGGAGACCATATAATTGTAGGGTACACGGGAATCCCCTAATTTATACTTGTCTATATGTATCATGGAGGTCGAAGGGTACATGCGAATCTCCAGCCCCTATGATATCTCTGGTTCGTGCAGCTACATGCACTGGGTCCCGTTCAGGGGGTAACACTGGACCTATATAGCCCATGGGTTGATTATGATGGTAAAGCTTCATAACCCAGGTTATGGTTTTAGATGCATGCTAAATTGGTTCCCTTCCCTAACATTGTATAGATATATATGTACGAGATTTCATATGGTTATTTACTTTGGTTTTTGAATAATGGAATTACCTTATTCGTACTCCTGAGTACACTCTAGCATTCATCTACTAACATATCTTTGAGCGCTATATCCCCGTGTGATGCAAGAACTGGCCATACTACTCCTGTTCATTGATCTTTGATTCGATGATAAATTTATGTCGGATTAAAATGGTGAGCTTTCATACTCTAGAAGACTCTATTTTATGCTACGGATATATTTTCATACTTTTGTTTATTTCTTGGACTTTGGATTTGGATATGGTAGGATACATGTACCGACCGAATCTTCTTGGTTTATAGTTACATGCTTGGTATGACTACTATGGGCATGGGCGATGTTGGTATGGGTATCATCATTGGCATTGATATTAGTATTGAGGCTAAAATTATTTGGATGTTTGTTTGTTTATGGTTATTAAATTTATTAAATGCCTTTCAGTTATAATTGTTTTATCTTTTTATACGTTTAGAATTCATCCGACATAGGGTACAAGGCGGTTATAGTTGGATATTAGGGGCGGTCTTCAGTCAGGGTTGTACTTGAGATGCCTAACACTATGGTGCCCTAGTTTGGGTCATGATAGATTGGTATTAGAGCCCTAGTTTCATGGTCACTTGGGATTCTACAAAACCATGTCAAGTAGAGTCTCCTTTTAGGGTATGTAACATGCCTCACTCATAAAGGAGAGGCTACGGGGCATTTAGGAATGTTTCAATTTCTTATGTTTTGTTTTCAAGTTGTAGAGTCTAAGGTCCTGAATTATCCTTTAATCCATGTTTGTTCTCTTTTCCGGTGACACCTTCTTGACGATCTGATGATCATAAAAACTTCTCTATCCCACCAATGGACAATGTTGCGAAGACTTATTCTACTTATGGGGTCCAGACCTGATGTAGAGGTCCAATTCCTGATTGTCCTCTTGGAGTTCCATCAGGTCCCTCTAGTCCTCCTTGAGCTAATCAGGTTGATATAATAATGTTGAGTTTCGTTAATCCATCCATATGTTGGCTCAGTTGGTAGCTTCTTAGGATGACTTTGGTGCATCTATTACTCTATTTTTTTAGGCCACAAGGGTTGGCCAGTTTATGAGGTTTAACCCTTTGACCTTTACTTGTGTTAAGGTGGAGGAGGATCCTCAAGGTTTATTGGATGAAATAGAAAAGATTTTCCAAGTTATACATGCCACGAATGTGGAGGCCATGGAGTTTTCCACCTACTAACTAAAAGATGTGGTATACTAGTGGTATGAGGAATAGGATTAGTCTAGGGGTGATGATGCCAAGTCGTTGATGAGTGGTGATTTTACCATTCATTCATACTCATTATTTGTTTACCTTACCATGTTTTGAAAGAATAACTTATACATAATTGTGATTGAATGCACTAATATCCATATTTTGTAGGCACAAAGGTTATGAGATAAAGAGATATGGATTGTAGCTACAAAAGAAACAAAAAAAAGCAAAAAAAAATATTGTTGATCACCTAGAGCAGAACATGACCTCAGTTATCGCGACCACACTGAATTAAACAGGTCAAAGTATCGTGATCACATAGATATACCTGTGATCGCTGTACCACGTTTGCATTTATGACACCACAATTGTGGCCTATTGGGATTTTAGCCCAAGGACAAAATAGTGAATGCACGAAGATGTCCAAAATTTACCTAACAAAAGAAGAATCAAACCCTAATTCATTCCATCATATTCTATCTTCTCCATTTCTCTAGGTTTTAGCTTGAGACTTTGTAGCCTCCATTTTTAGAGAAGAGAATATTGTATAAATTTTTGGTGGAGAATATATTAGAGACTTTATAAGTGGAAGATTTACTCACTTTCATTGGTTATATTGTAGGAGAGACAAGTTTGAAGTAACATTCACTTAGATCTTCTAGAAATTTGATTCAATGGAGATTATGGGTATATCTATGTTTGTTTATCTTATGTGTAGCTAAATCTCCCTCTTTAAGTTATGTATGAATAGTGACTAAAGGTGTGTGGGTTGTGATTGTTAGCATCTATTTGGTAGTTCATGTTTATGGGTTCTATTATTTCTATGCTATTTTGGTTGGGATTTGATGGGTGAAAGCTCTAAATACCCACACCCGTTTGATGAGTGAAGGCTCCAAGCTCTAGAAAGTTTAATACAATCTTTGAATGAAGGTTTTGGATGAACTTTAGGAATACATATCATCCTTGAAAGAGGGATATAGGAACCAAAGCAATGGTAGATAATTATGCATATAATTTGCTAAATTTTCACTATCTTAGACATAAGGATGAATGTGAGGTTAATTACGCCATGAGTGTCATCCTAGAAATAGGGATGCATTGATTGAGGTTGTGGTTGCTAATTATTGAATGCACCCATTAGGTATTCAACAGAATCAATGGGTGAAAGTTTGGTGTTTTGTTGACAGGATAACATCAAAACCTATAACCAAGCCTACCCATATCTAAATTACTAAAGTGATGTTGATATCTTGCTCCCACCTATCACTCCCTTAGTAATGTATAATCCCAAGATCCATGAATAATTATTAAGACTCTAATTATTCGTACCCCCGAATTTATACTAGAAAATCCCAAAAGGAAACATTAGTGTAGGAACTCACCTTTTCTCTTTTATCTTTTTGTACCATTTGTTTAAATTTAACTTATACCTATTATTTCAAATTAATTTGATCGCCACTCATATTTTTCCTCATGGATTTGACTCCGACTCCAAAGTTGGGTAAATATATTAACAATGACTGCCTTGCACTTACTTGACGTGTAAGTTAAGCATTATCAGTCATCTCTTTAAGAGAATTTCTCTAATGCTTTCCTGGAACCATCTTTCCCAAGAAGATAAGGGAAGAAAAGGCAAAAGAGTTTGTTAATTTGAGTCAAGGCAAACTATCAGTCAAGGAGTACACCTTGAAGTTTAACCAGTTATCTCGGTATGCTTCAAAAATGGTCTCTAGCATGAGGGCTAGAATGAGGAAGTTCTCTTCTAGGTTGTCCAGAGATTTGATATAGGAGAGTAAGGCTGCCTTGTTGATCAAGGACATGGATATCTATAGGTTGGTTGTATACATGAAATATATGGAGAAATAAAAGAAGAAGAAAGTTGAGACAAGACAGAGGCAGGGCAAGAAGTTTAGGTTCTCTGAGCAGGGTAGTGGCCAACAGTAGAGTGGCAGGGATGGTAGTAAGTGGCCTAAGGAGAAGTGGAGCAATTCTGGGTCGTACTCAATGGTTAGAACTCTCTACCCAAAGTTGTCGGGTGAAAGGTATTTCTAAGGTGGCGAAAACTACAAGGCATAAGGTGACCAGTCTAAGGCTAGTTGGGCTCAGTCGGCTCCATCATATCCTCCCTATAGGTTTTATGGTATATTGCATAAGGCTTTCTATAATGAAGGGAGGGTCAAGTGCTTTAACTATGGTCAGAAAGGGCATATGCTTAGAAACTGTTCGATTGGTAAGGTTGCTTTGGTGGCGAAAAAGGTTCCAGTTGATTCATTATCACCTCCGACACCAAAGGGTGCACCATCTAGTTCCGACACTCATCAGAACTATATCTATGATCTCACTATCCGATAGGAGTCTGAAGCATTGCTTAATATCGTGACGTGTACTCTTTACTTGATCTGGGGTCCACTCTTTCTTATGTGACCCTATTTGTTGCTTTGCATTTTTGTTTTGGTCCCAAGTTTATTTCAAATCCTTTTTCTATTTCTACCCAATAGGTGCCTCTTTGATTACTACAAGAGTCTATAAGGGGTATATAGTATCTGTTGGTAGCAAAGAAACTTTGGTGGATCTATTTAAACTAGATATGGTGGAGTTCAATATCATATTGGGGATGGATTGGTTGCACTCGTGCTATGCTTCTATAGACTATCAAACCAGTAAGGTCATTTTTAAATTCCCCAATGAGCCGATTATTGAGTGGGAGGGTAGTTCCCTAGCTCCCAAGGAGAAGTTCATATCTAAGCTTAGAGCTCAGATATTAATCTCCAAGAGGTGTTTCTATCATCTAGTCTGGGTTAAAGATTTTAACTCAGATGGTCCTTCTTTGCATTTTATCACGGTGGTGAATGAATTTCCTGAGGTCTTCTCTAATGACCTTCTCAGTGTTAATTCTTATAGAGATATTGAGTTTGGGATTGATCTTGTACTGTGCACTCGTCCAATTTCTATTCCCCAATATCGAATGGCTCCAGCTGAGTTGAAGGATCTTAAGGAGCAACTTAAGGATCTTTTAGATAAGGGTTTCATCCATCCTAATGTGTCCCCGTAGGGTGCACCAATAGTATTATTGCATATGATGGAAGGTTCCCCTTGGATGTGTATTGTTTACTAGCAGTTGAACAAGGTGACGATAAAGAATAAGTATCCTCTTCGAAGGATTGATGATTTGTTTGATTAGTTGAAAGGTGCTAAGTTTTTCTTCAAAATTGATCTTTGATACGGGTACCATCAGTTAAAGATTAGGGAAGTGGATATCCCTATGATAGCTTTTCGTACCTCATATGGGCACTTTGAGTTTTTTGTTATGTCTTTCGAGTTGACCAATGCCCCGAAAACTTTCATGGATTTGATGAATAGGGTCTTCCATCATTTTTTGGATTTGTTTACACTATTTTTATATATGACATTTTGATGTACTCTAAGAGCGAGGTGGATCATATGAATCATCTCCACATTATATTGCAAACTTGAAGGAGCAATAATTGTATGCCAAATTTTTGAAATGTGAATTCTAGTTGAACGTTGTCGCTTTTCTAGGTCATATCATTTCTAGTAAAGGGATCATAGTGAATCTGTAGAAATTTGCAGTGATGAAGAAGTGACCTAGACCCATAAATTCAACTGATAGTTGGAGATTTTTAGATTTAGGTGGTTACTACAAGAGGTTTGTAGAGAATTTTTTTACTATAGCTGCCTTGTTAACTATGTTGACTCAAAAGAAGGTAAAGTTCTTATGGTCTGATGCTTGTGAGGTGAGTTTCGAGAAGTTGAAGGATAGGCTAACTTCAGCTCCGGTCTTAAATTTACCAGAAGGCACTGACGGGTTTGTGGTCTGCTGTGATGCATCTCGTATGGGACTTGGTTAAGTTCTAATACAGCATAGAAATGTGATAGCTTATATCTCTAGATAGTAGAAGGTGCATAAGAGGAATTATATGACTCATGACTTGGAATTACTAGCCGTGGTATTCGCATTGAAAACCTAATGTCATTATTTGTATGAAGTATATGTGGATATCTTTTCTGATCATAAGAGCCTACAGTATGTGATTACTTAAAAAGAGCTAAACCTTAGGCAAATGAGATGGCTTGAGCTTTTCAAGGATTATGGTATAAGTCTTCACTAATACCTAGGTAAAGCTAACGTGGTTGCTAATGCTCTTAATAGGTTATTCATGGAAAGTCTAGCATATGTGGATAACAGGATGTAGGAGTTGATGAAGGACATTTACCATTTATCTAACCTTGGAGTTCGCCCCTTAGACACCAAGGATGGTGTTGTGTTGTTTATAAAAGTGGCACGGTTGTCTCTTGGTGTTGAAATACAGGAGAAGTAGATGTTAGATCCTGTCTTGATAAGGATCAAAGGTGATGTAGGTTGGCAGAGGGTGATGTCCTTTGAGATTAGTGGTGGTTGTACTTTGCGGTACCAAGAGAGGTTATGTGTTCCTGATATAGATTGTTTTTGAGAGAGGATCTTGGCTTAGGCACATGAGTCGTGCTATATTGTTCATCCTCGTTCAACAAAAATGTATCATGACCTCAAGAAGATGTATTGGTGGAACAATATAAAGATGGATGTGGCTAATTTTATAGCTAAGTGCATGGTATGCCATCAAGTGAAAGTTCAGCACATAAGGCCCAGAGGATTGTATCAAGAAACTGAGCTGCCTGAATAGAAGTGGGAAATGATCACTATGGATTTTATTACTTGTCTCCCTCAGTTTTGACATCAATTTGATTCGGTTTGGGTCATCATGGATAGGATGACAAATTTGGCTCACTTTTATCAGTGAGGACTAACTTCCAATGGAGGATTATACAAGGTTGTTCCTCTGAGAGATTGTAAAGTTGCATGGGGTACCTATTTTTATCATTTCCTATCATGGTACAAAGTTTTCATCTTAATTTTGGCAGTCATTTCAGAAAGGGTTAGGGACTAAGGTAAGCCTAAGTACTGCTTTCCATCTACAGTGGATAGGCAAAAAAAAAGATTATTCAGACATTAGAAGATATGCTGCGTGCTTGCATGATTGACTATGGTGGTAGTTGGGTTGAGTACTTTCCTCTTATAGAGTTTGCTTACAACAATAGCTACCACTCCAGCATTGGGATGGCTCCATTTAAAGTATTGTATTGTAGGTGGTGTAGGTCTTCTATTAGGTTGTTTGATCTAGGTGAGGCGGATATGTTTAGCCCAGATTTGGTTCACCAAGCTATGGAGAAGGTAAAGGTGATTTGGGATAGTCTTAAGGCTGCTCAAAGTCATCAAAATTCTTATACAGACATGAGTCAAAGAGACTTGGAGTTTGAGGTTGGAGATAGGGTGTTCTTGAAGGTTTCTCCCATGAGGGAAGTGATGCGGTTTTGAATAAAAGGGAAGCTAAGTCCCCGATATGTAGGTCTTTATGTGATTTTGAAGAGTGTTGGTAATGTTACATATGAATTGGAATTGCCTTCTAGTTTGAGCTCCATTCACCCGGTATTCCATGTCACTATATTGAGGAAGTGTATTGGCAATCCATCGCAAATTGTACCTATCAAGGATTTTGATATTTTTTATTGCCTATCATATGAAGAGATCTTGGACCGTCAGGTTCGTCGGTTTTGAACAAAGGATGTGGCCTTGGTAAGGGTTCCATGGAGAAACCATAAGGTCAAAGAGGATACATGGGAAGATGCAGAGGACATGAATCCAACTGTCCATTCCTATTTTCTACTCAAGAAATTCATGTGGAAGGTATGTGTTCTTCATAACATCCTTGCTTTAAAACTTTCTTAAAGAAAAGATTGAGTTCCTTGGTATCTTTGTTTTCTAATTTGGTTAAAGGAAAGCGTAGAGGTATTTGGGGGTTCAATCATACTTGTAATTCTTGTTCCATCATTCGAGGATGAATGATCCAAGTGGGAGAGAATTAAAACACCTTTAGTTCTGCCCCTTGCATAACTTTGTGAGTTTGAGCCTTCTATTAATCATATGACTCACCATACTTTTCGTAATGTGTGGGTACGTGTCTAGGGACCTTAGTCATTTGTTGGTTAGTATGATGTTAGCCAAGTTCTTTTCTTGGTACGAGAAGACTTCATACAGTCGAATGTACATGATACGAGAGGTAGGGTCCAACCGTATATTGTACAGTGACTAGCCTAGATATTTTTTCTTAGGCTATGACTTGAAGGGTACTAGTCGTATGGTTAGGGTATGATTTAGGCTAAGGATTCATATGTTTGACAAAATGTGATGTCCAACTTTTTAGTTAGATTATGAGTTGAATGTACCACTTGTATGATGTAGGTACGAGTGAGGGGTCCAAACCGTAGGCACCTGCAAGAATTTTCACAGTTTAAGTTAAGGGTATTCTGGACATTTCCCCTAATAAATCCTTTTGACCCCACGACATAAAACACCTTTGGAGGCTTCTTTAACATATTATGGATAATAAGAAAATACTCTAAACACTCTCAAATCTCTCTCAAGCTCTTGGGTCAAGAAAAGGCTAGGGTTTCTTCAAGATAATCAATTAAGAATCTAAAGAGTGGTTTCTCTCCATCGTCATTATTGTATAAGACATGTTACTCCTCCCTCATTGTTAGATCAACTAAAATCATGTTTTAATGAAAGGTTTTCATGGTATTATTGTTTTAATGTTTGGGTTCTTGAATATATGTGGTGGGTTTTGGTTGTTCTTGGTTGGGTAATGTTTTCCAGTGTTTTCTTATGGTTTTTATGTTATAATAGTAGTTTGAACATGTGGTTGCATGGGAATGGTCAATTGGTACTTGATTTTGGTTTTGGAAACTATATACCCTCAGCATGTTTGTTAAAATGCCCATGAGAATGATATTGCCACATAGGTTGACTATTTTTGAAAACTTTGCACTAAATAAGATAGTAATGGAACCTAAATTCGTTTAAATATTTTTAAATAAATTGGAAAGACCTTGGTTTCCATGGCTTGGTTTAATTGAAATACTTGTGGGGTACATGGAAATCCCTTAGGTGTTGGCTAATGACATTGCTTACAAGCTATAGTCTGTATGACGATACAACATAATAATGCGTTGACACTTGAATTCTGGAATTGGTGGTTTGGTTACGTTCTATAGGTTTTAATTGGGGGTATAATGATAGTTTGTGGTAGCTAACCATGAAAATGCGAGTCCGATGGACGAAAACTGGAAACACATGTTTGCCAGCATGAGGTTTAGTCATGGTGACCATATACTTGTAGGGTATACGGGAATCCCCTAATTTATACTTATATAAATGTATCATTGAGGGAGAAGGGTACACAGGAATCCCTGACCCCTATGATATCTCCAGTTCGTGCGGCTACACTTATTGGGACTCTTTCATGGGGTAACACTGGACCCATATAACCTGTGGGTGAATTATAACAATAAAGCTACTTTGATTTTAAAATAATGGCATTATTTTATCCTTAATCCTGCATACATGCTAGCATTCTCCCACTAACCCCTCTTCGGGCATTCTATCCAAACAAGATGCAGGATTTGGCCACACTATTTCTTCCACTCATTAATAATTGATTCGGGGAAAACTTTGTGTCAGATTGAAGTGCTGAGCTTCCATTCTCCAGAAAACTCCATTTCATGCTATGAATATCTTTTCATTCTTTTGTTTAATTATTGGACCTTGGTTTTGGCTATGGTCGAGGGCATGTCCCAATTAGATATTCTTGGAATTAAGTTAGAGGCTTTGCATGAATACTATGGGCATGGGCGGTGTTGGTGTAGGTGTAAACCTTCGAATTGGTATTGGTATTGGGTCTGACACAGTTTGTATGTTTTGTTGGATGTTTGGTTTGTTATGATTATGAACTTTATTAAATGCCTTACAATTATAATTGTTCTATCTTATTATATGTTTTAAATTCATCCGACAAAGGGTACAAGGAGGTTTTCGTTTAGTATTCGAGGCAGTTTCCAATCAGGCTGGAACTTGAGATGCCCAACACGATGAGGACATAGTTTGGGTCGTCTCACTTACATTCCCTCAAGAGTGCCGATATACTATGTAAGACTCACATTTTTTTATTTTTCTCTGTTAGTGGAAGATAAGAAGTGGCTGAAGGCTGAACCATAAAACTCTATCACTACCTGGGATAATTTGGCACAAAAAGTTTTGATCCAATTTTTCCCATCGAGAAAGACCCCAAGGTTGAGGAGTGTGATATTTAGCTTCAGGAAAAAACATGGTGAAAATCAATTTCAATCTTTGGAGAAGTTTAAGTTTATGATTCTTGATTTCCCATAAAACCATCATACCAAAGAGGTTTTGGTGTGCAATTTTATAGAATGACTTGATCCAAATACAAAGATTCTTCTAGATTAAGCAGCAAATGGACAGGTATTAGAGAAAATACATGCTGAGATGTACACACTTTTGATTCGTAACTTATAGAAGAACCCAAAGTGGAGTGTAGATGTGTCAATCAGCACCCTAAAGAAAGTTGTAGTGTTGCCTAAAATTGATCAGTTAACAACCATATCAGCACAAATCACCTCTCTATAGAATTAAATGACTACTTAGTTTAGTAACTTCAATTTGGGGCATCAATAAGCTTCTATTAATGTTGTTCAGCAGACTCAAACATTGTGTGAGGAATGTAGAAAAGATGGCTATCCAACTGCTTATGAAACTAATCCAAATTCAATAAACTTTATGGGTAATACAAAATGCGAAGGGAATCGAAATATCGGGAACACATAAAATTCAAACGAACAAAATCATCCTAACTTTTCATAAGGTGGAAACAAAGAGCCGAATTCAAATCAATATAGAGGTTAAGGAAGTTAGAATCATCAACAACGGGCTTAGAGTAGCACATCTAATACTCAGTCTAGTAATTTTGAGGAAATATTGAAATAAATCATGTCCAATTAAGAACAAATACGGTAAACATGAAGAATCAACAGTTGGATACAAATATCTTAGAGGTTCTGTTGGGACAACTTGTTGGGGAACAAAACACTAGACCTCAGAGAGATCTACCCAAAGACATAGATCTAAATCCTATGCAAGTGAATGCAATTTGTACGCATAGTAGTTTGAAAATGGAGGAGTTAGAGACCAAGAAGGTTACTCACAAGGCTGTGGCTAGAGATGGGAAGCAAGTTGAGAACCATGAGAATACCCATTCCCATAAAGGCTAAAAAAGCAGAAGAGAAAGCATATTTCTAAAAGTTTATTAACTTGTTAAATAGGTGCACATTAACCTTCCTATTTTTGATTTTTTTATAGAGAGTTCTTAAGTATGCCCAGTTCATCAAGGACATTGTTGAGAACAAGAATAGGTTGACAAAATATACTACTATTTCACTTATAGAAAGTTGGTGTGCCATAGTTTTATGGTACTTACAATGCTTAAAATTGGAGAATATCCATGTACTTAGGGATATTTTGTTGGATTTGATGTGTTTTTGGAGTTATTTTGCAGGAAACTAGGTCTTGGAAGCAAACCAGAAGAAAATGGAACGAAAAGCTAACAAATAACCACTTACCTTGGAATCTACGCCCCGCAGGTGCTACCTAAGGGGTGTAGGTGGATCTGTAAGTATCAAAAATATAAGTTAAGAGAATGAAATTTCAGGACTGGAACCTACTCACCCTTCCACCTATTGCCGTATGTGCCACCTATAGCCCGTAGGTGGTCATTGATGCAGTTTTCCTAGATTACTTCAAATTGATTTCTTTGGGTTTCCATGTAACCCAAATACACTCCTATGATATTTTTAGTCATTATTATGTATGTTTAGTCATATTTTCCTTTTTGTTTAGGATTTGAATTCAAGGGTTTCCTTTGTAATCTATGAATACCCTTTTAATGTTTCTTAGTAGGATAATGAGGAGATAGGCCCCTTGGGGATAAGCTTACATTATTTAAAATATTCACAAATATCTTTTGATTCCAAGATTGATCTTTGATCTTGGGATTCTTGTGTGTTTAGATTTTGATTAAATAATAGATCTGGGACTTTGGGTTTTATTTTTTAATTATTGTGAGAATATTTCTTTGTTGTCTATGAATTCCGTTAAATGTTTTTCAACTATGAGCGTCTAATTCTCTTATCTAGGGTTGTAGTAACCCTAGCAGAATAACAAAGTAGAGGAAGTGCCAAGTTATTCTGGATAATTATTATTGCATGTATTATGGTTTTCTTTGAGTTTATTGATTTCTTAGCAGTGGCCAATGTTAGAATCCCGCCTGTATTTATAAAAAACCTAAGAAAAGGTAGTGATTGGAATAAGGAGATCATAATAGTGATTTGGAGTTAATTGCTAAAATAAACTTACCTACACTATCTACTTAAGATGATTAACTTTCATCTAATCTACTTGACACCAAGATGAGATAGTTTAAACTTGGGTTCAAGGTAAGGGTTAGTGAGATAACACTCTGAGACCGAGAGAAGATTAGTAAAATTTACCAAATTATGCTAAAAGGCAATTGGTGATACATAACTTGTCAGATTCTGTATGAAAGGCATTGGAATAGTTCGACAATGCAAGATAAATCTACGGAGTTAAAAGCCTAGGGGGACACAAGCCTAGTGTTTATCTTAAATTAATTACAACCTCAAGTATCCAGTTCTTGTTACTTCTTACTATTTTAGCAAATCCCCCATGTACTTTTCGGGCAACATGGTGATTTCAACAAGTTCGAGAAGGATTTATAACATATTATATATGGGATTGACCCCTATCTAGTTGGTTTACTATAATTTTACAGCAACCACTTTATCCTTTAATTAAAGGTGTAGTTTGGGCAACATCAACAATTTGGTACCGTTTCTAGGAAATATAATTGTGAATTATTTATTAGATTTGTTGATATCTTAGGGTTTTATTTTCTTATCTTTTGATACTCTTCTGCAGATGACATATTTACAAGAGAAGGGTGGAGTGATTGTGAGTCCGTATTTGTTAATCCTTGCCCTTATGATATAGCACATTATTTCAGGAGTTTGATTGATATATTGTTGGAGCATAATTAGAACATTCTAAAAAAATTGACACTCCTTGAAAAATATAGACAAGAGCTTATTCAAAAGATTGATAGGTTTGGCTTGTAGATTAATAAGTTACAGGTAGAATTGAATACAAAGGTTGATGTATGTAACGCCCAACAATTTAGTCATGAGTTGTCTGAGGATAGAAAGCTTCTTATAAGACAAATTAGGGAGCTAAAATTGGAGGATCCAACACTTGGTCAAACTTTTGTGGATGTTGTCACTATTCAGAAGAGTAACTAGAGTTATGTGAGGATGCAAATAAAAATGAATTTCATGAGTTGGGACATACTAGACCTCATTCTAAGCATTTTACCACATTATGTTTGGATGGTGAGATATTAATATTACCATCTGAGCTTATAAAAGAGTGCATCATGGAGGAAAAATATGTCTATATTCTTGAATTTGATGTGCCAAAATCAAAAAACTACAGCCTCACTTAAGGGAAAAGAGTTGAAACATGCAACATATCTTGTTTGGTTCCTTTTATTTTTAAAATAAAATTATGGGTAAAATTCTAAAGTTCAAAGTGGAAAGAAAAATTAAAGGCCAACCTTGGGTTACCTTGATAAAGTCTGAGGAATCAAGGTACCCATAGGTATGTTGGTAAGGCCAAGGTATTTTATTAGTTTTATTCATATTCGTGTTCATTGACTCGGATATGTGCACCTATGGTGCCACAAGTATGTTTCTGACTCTATTACTTTGTAGCAGCCTAATACATTGGGGGAAAATGTATGTCTTAAGTTGAGAGTGGGGATGCTTGTGGGTCTTGATGTCCTCTTGGGGTTTTTGCTGTTGTGCCATTTTTCCTCAAAGTCATGTTCCTATTAGAGCCAACATATTTAGGTGTATTGTATTTTGTTTCGTATTGTTTCGTGTTTAACTAGGAGAAAAATGAGTATCTAGCACAGTTGAAATATTTTTTTGTTGATTTTTAAGAAAAAAGATACCTCTCCAAAATTTTTTTGAACTGTGTGATATATATATATATATGTGTGTGTGTGACTATTATGAAACTTGTTATCACATTAGGATTAGGGGCATGATAATCATAGCTAACTTGTGCATGAATCGGATGGATAGTAGCTTGTGATGTTACCCTGTGCCATGGGTTTGTGTGGTACTACATAGTTCCCTTTGTGTGTTAAATCTAGAACTTGTCCGGTTAGTCTTGCCTAGGCTATAGAATAGCCTGTTTGAAAAGGATAATAGGTCGTGTTTTATATTAGTCCACTTTTAGCCTAAATAACCTTCCATGTGTGAATAAGTGTCCCTTGATTGTTATTTTTATCCCTTATAGACTTTTTTCCTTATTTCATCTTTCACCTTTCCATTTGTGTTACGATGAATCTATTTTGGCCCTAGTCCTTTGGCATTGTGCACCTCAACTCTGTCAAATTGCCTAAGTTGAGGGTCACTGTTATAGAGGTGTGTAGTATGAAGTTGGTATGAAGAAGGGTAAAATAAGAGAAAATATAGTAGCTCTAGATATGGTTAAAAAATAAAAATAATCAAAAAAATAAACCACACCCAATCTAAATGTGCAATACAAGAATAAAAATAGATAAATAAGTGTGGGATAAAATAAAATTGGTTGATAAGTGCACTCCAAAGTAAGTGCAGTGCAAAGGAGTCTTAGTCACTGGAAATGTCCATATGTATCATACTAGTCCCCAAGCAAACATTACAACAGAGTAAAGTTCTATAGTGATCCTAACATAACTGTCTGAAAGCTTAGGTAATGAAAATAAGGGCAAACCTATGGTATTTTATGCACATTGGTGGAACTTCTATTGTAAGTGTGAGTGTCTCTTGACCGTCTCTAATTGACATGGATGATTTCTATAAGTGAGTGGGACTTATTTTTTATGATAAAACATGGGTTGTTTTACTAGCTGCTTACTTGTTTGGGTAGTATAACTTGTACATATGCATGGTTGTTTGTTGCTAGTATAATGTCATAGCTTGATTCCTTTGTGTCACATTGTTGTGCTTCATAGACACACACATTTTTTTTAAAGTATTGAACTTGGAGAGGGTAATGTGTTTTAAGCTAAATTTGATGATTGGATGCCAAAGGTATCTTAGGTTTATCTTGGTTAAGCATTGTCGTATTGTTTTGTTATGTTTTGTTGACTATGTACATGCAACGTTCTAAGTTGAGGGTCATGATATGCTATGATTTTATAGTACTTACGATGCTTAAACTTGGAGAATATTCATGTACTTGAGGCTATTTTGTTGGATTTGATGTGTGTTTGGAGTGATTTTGCAGGAAACTGGGTGCTAGAAGCTGACCGGATGAAAATAGAATAAAAAGATGAAAAATGACCACTTACCTTGGCGTCTACGTCCCGTAGATACCACCTAAGGGGACTAGGTGGATCCGTACATATCAAAAATTAAAGGTCAGAGAATGAAATTTTAGGACCAACATTTTATGAATAGTTATTTTAAACAATTACCTAATTGTATAGTAGACATAGATGATATACTACTACTACTATATACAAAAACTAAAGAGGAACATTTAAAATTATTAGAACAATTTACAGATATAATAAAAAAATCGGGAATAAGTTTAAGTGAAAAGAAAGTCGAAATTATGAAAAACCCTTTAGGGCTAACTTTTCATCATATAAATTATTCACAAACATCTTTCGATTCCAAGATTGATCATTGATCTTGGGATTTGTGTTTTTAGTTTTTGATTGAATAATTGATCTAGGACTTTGGGTTTTATTATTTCATTATTGTGAGATTAATTCTATGTTTTTGTCTATGAATTCTAAGAATTGTCTTGCAACTATGAGAGTCTAATTCCCTTAGCTAGGGTTGAGGGTACCCTATATGGATAAGAAAATAGAGGAAGTGTCAAGTCGTTTTAGATAAAAATTCTTTCATGTTTTGTGGTTTTCTTAGAGTGTATTGATTTCTAGCAGTCGCTAACATTAGGATCCCACATGTATTCACTACAAACCCAAGAGAGAGGTAGATATTGGGAAAAGGAGATCACAATAGTGAGTTGGAGTTAATTGGTGAAATAAGCTTACCTGCAATAACTACTTAAGATGATTAACTTTAGTCTGGCCAACTTGAGACCTAGAGGAAATAGTTTAAACTAGGGTCCAAGGTAAGGTTTAGTAAGGCGACACTCTGAGACAGAGAGAAGATGAGCGAAATTCACCAAAGTATGCCGAGAGGCGGTTAGTGATACATAACTTGTCAAATTTTGTATGCAAGGTATTGGAATAGTTTGATAGTGCACGATAAATCTATGGAGCTATAAGCTAAGGGGAACGCAAGACTAGTGTTCATATTAAATTGATTACAACCTCAAACATCCAGTTCTTGTTACTTTTGACTATTTTATCAAATTCCCCCATTTACTCTCCACACTGTTGGGTGATTTCAACTAGTTCGGAAGGTTTTCCAACATATTCCCGGTGGGATCGACCCCAACCTAGGTGGGTTACTATATTTTGATACTAACCGCTTTATCCTTCAATTATAGGTCTGTTAGGATGACATCAAGAGTGCACCTCATGGATTAATATTAGACTGCCTACAAAGCTGAAGGATCCAGGAAGATTTATTATTTAGATCACAATTGGGCTGTTTGTTAGTGCTCCAAGCTTGTATGATAATAGATCAAGCATAAATCTAAGCCCACCTCTTTGTTCAAAATGATGGGGTTGGTGTACTCAGTAGGCATGATCGACGAACTGAGCTAAATCATGATATAAATACAATAAGACATAAGATAACATAAGGTAAGTCAAGATTAAAACGGAGAACCTTAAAATGCATATGAGAATGATAACATAAAGATCATACCATCAATTAAAAGATTGACCCCATAAGCCTATAAGTCCGAAAAAGCAAATAACCCAAAGCAGGCCCCCATAAGCCTTGAGGGTATGATCAATAAAGATAATAACCGAATAATCATAATTTATCAATTATCATACCATAATGAAGAATCCATCCGCCCCTATCAAATCATAAGTAATCCTCAGTGCTGGAATTGAATCAAAACTAAATAGCATCATCATTACTTTCATTAATTTTGTCGAACAACCGAAATTCATTTCATCAAAACAATTAGCAATGGTCGAACTTGAACTGAAACTCATATTTATAAACTGGATTAATGAACCATTTAAGTGAGCCATTTTAATAAGCTAATCTCAATAGATTATACCAATAAATCATAGCTATAAACCATCCTTTTACTCATTTTATACGTTTGACCAAGAATCATAACCACGAGTCTTATCCATAATCACGTCTATAAGACATATTATTAGCAAAATCTTGAATCGATATCGATACTAATATTCATAAGTGATACGATTAAGCATATCTAGAATTCATACCAATAGTTATATCTATAGGAGAACTATCATATTTATAAGCCATTAATCGCATCTGTAAGACACGTCTTATCTATGAGCCATATCATACCCATAAGCTATATTATGTTTATAAGTCATACAATATCTATGAGTCTTTTCAAATCTATTAGTCATATCGTACTTATGAGCAGTATCAAGTACGTAAGTTGTATCATGTCTATAAGCTATACTCTTTAATTACATCAGTATCTATATCATTAAGCATGTCCACAGGCCATATTATTAATAATATTCAGAACCATACCAATAATCGCATGGGTAAGTCATACATCATACTTATAGGTTATATCCATAATCATACATATGAACAATATCATTAGCGATTCTCGAAAATTATAATCAATGCTTCAGTATCGAACTTACATACTCAATAATTATATTCAACCTCTTCAAGTGTCAAACCTACCATAAAAATAGTATATCATACATAAATGAGTCTACAAAGTTATCATAAGTCTTAGCCTAAGGTGAGCCATAGGGGCCCACTTCTAATCCCTAAAAATCCTCTTAGGAAACTTCTACCCTGAACTCGACTAAGGTATCTAAGTTCATCCCTAGATGTCAAGTAAGCCATAATTATCCCTGAGATAGAAATCCTTCCCAAACATGAACAATTAAGGCAATCCTACCTAGAATAATAATAACTAAGGAAATTCCCTTAACTTAAGTAACTAAGGACAATTCTACTCTAACATGAAACACTAGGGAAATTTCACCTACCTTGAGTAATTAAGGCATTTCCATTCTAAATATATATCGCGAAGCTCCCTCCACCGAACCCACGAATAACTATGGTAGCTACTCCAAGTCTACGATTTCAAGTTAGCCTAATGGCCTAATTAAACTGAAGACTCTCATCCATACTTCCAATACCTAAATCCCACCACTATCCTGCATAATATCTTAAATATTCTATGAGATAGTTCAATCTATAAAGAAGGTAAGCCTAGCCTACCTGGGCATCAAAGAAACCCTAAAAAATCTACTAAATTACCGATTCCCCTTCCTAGAAGGTTTTGAAAGGTGCCATGCTATCAAAATCACAATCTACTCATCAATACGAGAACAATGATACCTATATTTCACTATTGTGCTTCATGTCCAAAATTACATGAATATAGGGCCCATTTATGGAAATCATGTTTCCAAAACCAACTCAATGACCCACTTTGATCAAGGAATATTTACCTTCAAAATGGGTAGATTTCGAGCTATATTGGTGCTAAAATCAAGTCACCAAGCTTCTAGGGATTTCAAGAAAATAAAGAGAATTCTAGACAGAAACTAACGGAAGTTCAATACAAATTTGAAGGACAAATACATAATTAATCTTTATCGAAGCTCCAAAATCACCCACAAATGTTATCCCCAAGTTTTCCCACTTTTTAGGGTTTAGGATTGTAGGAAATGAATGAGAAATGCTGAAAAATGGGCTAAGTAGGGTATTTATACCCTTGCCAGTTCCATAGGTGCTGCTTAAGCAGGCACTTGGCTACTTAACTGGTCACCGCTTATGTAACCTAGTGTCACTTTAGAGACCTCCTGACGACTGTACATATACCACTTCATGGTCCTATGTCACTTTAGAAATGACCTCTTAAGCGGTAGTTTTTCCGCTTTAGTGGCATTCAACTAGGCCAGCCTAACCACTTAAGTGGTCAGTAAGGCACTTTAGTGGACCTCTACTTAAGAGACCCAAATGGCCGCTTAAGTTGGTGCACCAGGTGAGTGCAACAACTGAAATATCAAGTTTGATTTGGGTTTTTGCTAACCCCTCAGGGTTCATCCGAAATCCCATAAATGTAAATAGATTATGCTACCCTATCAAATTTGATGTTTCAGACTCAATGGCACAGTTAAAATTTCCATATGAGGTTGTTTTTACAAAAATTGAGTCCCGCACCCACTTACCATTTTCCTTAACTTTCGATCAATAGCTTGAAATGAGTTTAGAAGTCTTGGGACCTAGACCAAGGGTCCACCTAGGCTAAATATGACATGCTGGAGTTGTTGAAACAGTTAGAATTTGTATACGAGGTCATTCAACTTGAGTTTTTGTTTGGTAGCCAATTTTAACTAGCAAAGGCTTCAAAATACGAAATTGGATTTAGAAACCAAATGAACCACGCGGTAACCAAACTGCCAGTTCCAGCAACTCATGAATAACTTGGGGAAGCTATAAGAGAGATATAAATGGTAAAAATAAGCAAACATACAAAAAATACCTAAAAGGTCATACAATATCCACTACTAATAGAAGTTTCATCCACGAAAGTGAAGGATTAGGATGTAATTGAACCCTTAAATAGGTAAGGACACTGGATCCATATCTTGCCCTCGATCTCCCAGAGTATCTTGCTTTATGGGGTGGTGCATCAAATGAACCTTAACTAAAAGAATCTCCTAAGCACACATCGCCTGACATTACTAGCCAAAATGAGTGCAGGATCCTCTACGAAAGTCAACTTCTCATCCAACTGAACTGATTCCCACCTAAGCACATTTGATAGATAAAGAATTTATCGCTACAACATAGAAACATGTAAAACCATATGAAGACCAACAAAGTTTTGGGGTAAGAGTAACTTATAAGCCACATCACTAATTGTGCAAAGAATCTCGAAGGGTTTAATGTATCTGGGGCTGAGCTTTCCTTTCCTCTCAGATATTATCACACCCTTAATGCGAGATACACGAAGGAATATCCGATCACCAACTCCAAATCTTAAAGAACAAAGTCTACAATCTACATAAGCCTTTTGCCTACTCTAAGCTACCCTCAACCAATCCTAAATCACCTTGACTCTATCCAATGACTCTTGAAGAAAGTCGTTATACGGGGTCTTATCTCAGAGGACTCAAACTATCCAATTGGAGAACGATATTGCCTACCATATAAAGCCTTAAAAGGCGTATCTCAATACTCGAATGGTAACTATTATTATATGAGAACTCTACTAAAGCTAAGTGTTTCTCCCACTGACCTCTAAAATCCATAACACATGCTCGGAGTATATCCTTCAGAACCTGAATAGTTCCCTCCGATAGACTATAAATTTGAGATGGAAGGTTGTGCTAAGATCCACCTGAGTACCCAACTCTTTTCTAAATGCTCTCCAAAAGCTAAAAGTGAACACTGAAACGTGGTCTAAAATGATAGATATAGGTATACTATACAAATAGACTATCTCACGAACATAGATATAGGATAACCTCTCCGTACAAAAGGACATCTAAATAGGAATAGAATGGGCCATTTTGGTCAACCAATCCACAATGACCCAAATACCATCAGAACCATGGGAAGTATGAGGAAAATCATTAAAAAAGTCTATGGTGATCCACTCCTTCTTCCACTTGGGAATGGTCAACCTCTCTATCAAACCACCAAGTTGATGATGCTCGGCCTTCTCCTGCTGACAACATAGACAATGAGCTACAAAGTTAGATACATCTCTCATCATACCACTCCACTAATAATGTTGTCTCAATTCTCTATACATCCTAGTTGTACCTGGATGAATAGAATATCTAGAGTTGTGAGCCTGATAAATAATCAACCAAAATAAGTCATCAACCCTTAAAACATAAATGCGGCTATCAAATCTCAAAACACTCTTAGAATCTATGGTATACCTCTAGGACTTACCACTCAACACCTGATCATGGATGATGAAAAATCTCTTATCATCAAACTCGTGATCCCGAATCTTCTTGAATAGTGAGGACCTCACCTTAACACTAGAAAGAATCCCCCTAGGGTCTAAAATATTAGGTCGTACCATCAAGTTGGCTAAGGAATAAATGTCTCATGCCAACAACCTCTGAGAAACTAAAATACAAGACAAGTTACCCATACTCACTGCCCTCTGGCTCAAAGAATTTGCTACCATATTTTTCTTGCCTAGATGATACAAGATAGAGATATCATAATCCTTAAGAAACTCCATCCATCTATGCTGCCTAGCACTAAACTCTCTTGGGGTCATAAGATGTTGAAAACTATGATGATCTGTGAAAATCTTATAATGCACCCCATAAAGATAATGCCTCCAAATCTTATGCGCAAAAACAACCACCGCCAACTCCAAATTATGAGTGAGGTAGTTGTGCTCATGCACCTTTAGTTGCCTAAAAGAATAACAAATAACATGACCTTACAACATCAACACACAACCTAAATCAACTCCCCAAGCATTACAATATATGGTGAATTTCTTTCCCTCGACAGGAAAAGCCAAAATAGAAGTTGAAGTTAGAAACTCCTTGAGCTTTCCAAAGCTTGACTCACACTCCTCGAACCATTGAAAAGTAATCGCCTTTCGAGTCAATCTGGTCATAGGTGCTAAAATAGTAGCAAAACCCTTGACAAATCATTTATAATAACCGGTTAAGCCAATAAAGTTATGAGCCTCAATCGGATATGTAGGTCTGGCCAAATCACGAATGGACTTGATCTTTATCGGGTCCACCATAATCCCATCCTTAGACACCATATAACCAAGGAATGTCATCAACTTAAGCTAAAAATCACACTTAGAGAACTTGGTCAAAAGGAAATGATCTCTTAAAGTCTGGAGAACAATCCTCAAATATTCTGCATGCTCCTCTCTACTCCTTAAATAAACAAGGATGTCTTCGATGAACATAATCACGAAAGAATCCAAATAAGGCCTGAACACAAGGTTCATCAAATTCATAAAAATGAATAGGGAATTAGTTAACCCAAAAGACATCACTAGGAACTCAAAATGAATATAACGGGTCTTAAAGGCTGTCTTCGATATATCCTTAGCCCAAATCCTCAACTGATGGTAACCAAACCTCAAGTCAATTTCAGAGAACACTGCTACTCCCTGAAGTTGGTCAAACAAATCATCAATGCATGGCATTAGATAAAGATTCTTCACTATCACCTTATTAAGATGCCTATAATCAATATACATATGCATGGAGCCATTTCTTCATCATAAGCAACATAGGATCTCCCTAAAGAGACATACTCAGCCTAATAAAACCCTTACGAAGAAGATCTTAGAGCTGAGAATTTAGCTCTTTTATCTTGACAGGAGCCATATGGTAAGGTGCCATATAAATAGGTCGGGTGCCTTACTCAAGATCAATAAAAAACTCAATATTATGCTTAGGATGAAGGTCAAGTAGATCATAGGGAAAACATCAAGAAACTTATGAACTATAAGAATAAAGTCAAATGACAGACTCTCCACACTAACATCACAAATATAAGCGATATAATACTCACAACTCCTCGAAATAAGCCTCCTAGTATAATTTAATAAATAATCACCATTGGCTCATGGCTAATAACTTTTTTCCACATAATCGGGGTTATGCTGGTCATAACTAAGGTAATGGTCATGGCAAAATAACCCAGGACCTCATGATAGTGGGATAACCAGTCCATGCCTAAAAATATATCAAAATCCACCATGTATAAAACAATAACAACAACATAAGTATCAATACCTCTAGCAGTCAAAAAACATGATCTGAAAACCTTATTCACTTCTAAAGAATCACCCATAGGAGTAGGCACACATAATGGTATAGATAATGGATCCCAATATTACTCTAATTGTGGAGCAAAATAAAAAGACACATAAGACAAAATTAGATCCCAGATCAAATAAAGAGAAAGCTCACTAATGGCACACCAAAATCATACTGGTAATAATAGCATCCAAAGACTCAGCCTTAGTATAACAGGTACTATGTACAACTAACCAATCCTGCAACCTGACTGGGCTTCTGACTAACATATTGTCCTACTTGCCTAGAAACCTCTACGAGCACCCTAGGGACCACCCCTACGACCATACATACCATCTCTAGCTGTGGGATAAACTTCCTTGATAAGAGGAACACACTGAGCTGAAGGAACAATCGCTCCACGACTAGGGCACTCCCTTAAGAAATAACAAAAATCTCCATAACCATAACATGCCCCAGGTGTTGGACTAAATTAGAAGAGTTGGCTGAGCTGGAATAACCATAATGAAGAAAAGCCTAAAAATAAACCCCTTAAGGACTGACCATGACCCTAGCCAAGATAATCGCTAGAGCTAGATTGGCCTCCAGTGGTAATCTGAAGCATGACTTGAATGGGTCTATAGACTAACTAAGATGCTGAAATAGATGGCGTGGAGGTTACCTACCAAAAGAACTACTACCTCTAAATCAGGAGCTACTATGGCTCCTACTGAATCTACCCTGATACTATAGCCTCTTATGATTGCCCCCTTAGGCCTCGCAATGTATCTCCTTTAAAAGTTGAACATGATTGAAAACCTCAGTAAAATACCTACATACAGCAACCAAACTCTCTATAGCTATGCAAAGAGAAAGTCGCAATCCTGGAATAAAGAAATAAACCCTCTCTTACTCAGTAGTTAGAATAGAAGTAGCATGCCTAGCCAATTCATGAAAATAAGCCTTATATTCCCCAGTAGTCATGGTGCCCTACTCCAACCTCAATAACTGATTCCTCAAATTAGTGCTTAGGCTATGAGGCATGGATTTCTCCAAGAACATCTCAATGAATTGGTTCCATGTTAGGGGGGAAATCCAATTGGCCTAGAATTAAGATGACCTCTCCACCAATGTTGAGTTTCCAAGTCCAACTGATATGTAGTGTAATCCCTACCATGAGTCTCAACTAGGACCAAACCTATCCTCACAAGAAATTAAGAACCTATATGTGCCCTCGCCCAATGCACCAAAAATCCTAGGGGTAGCAAATCTCTAGAATCTTCCCAATATCTTTTGCTCCTCAAAAAACATAAAAGGCTGAGAAAATACCAATGTCAGAGGGACCTCAACTCTGGGGATGCAACTAAAGTCTATACCCCCACCTCAGTACCACTCTATTTTTTAGACCGTGCATCATAAAATTGTGCAACACCAACCAATACTAAAAGATGAACCAAAGCATCCCTAAGCACTGAAGAAAAAATAAATCACGATGGAGCTTGGCTGGTCCCTGGCCCACCAATATCTTGTTTGGAAAAATCTCTGGCTCATGAGCAGGAATAGGGTCCAAGTAAGGCCGCCTATCCTTGTCCCTAGCTGAAGACATATCTCAAATTTTTCAATGATTTTTATGTCATCCACAAACAACGGCAGGATCCATAGGCTTATTCTCGAGACCCTCCTTATGTATAGTGGTAGCACGTTACCTAACCATCTGTGAAAGAGTGAAACCAAAGGATTGCCTTAGAAACCAACTCAAACTCTTAGCCTGAAATGATTGAAACAAGTGAAGAACTTTTAAGAATGTATTATAGCCTTCCAAAGATAAGAAACAAATGACATCATTCCGATCTGTGTGACTCTACTAGACATTTGCTCTTGTACCAATAATACCAGTGTAAACTAGGCATGATACTTATTTATCATGACCTAATTTATGAGTTATGATGGCACCTACTCTATCTAGCCTGTAGGTAAGCCAAACCATAGCTCGGAGTTGGGTGCAATGGGCTAACTTGGTGGATGATAGCCTGAATGTTGGAAATTAATAATAAAAGATTCTAATAAGAATAATACAATTAAAAGGTTTAATTGATATTTAAAAAAAACAAAAAGCATCCCAAGAATCGATAATGTTAGTATAAGAGCTCCTACAATCAACTATAAGTGCTGAATAGTCAAATTAAATTTTTCTCAAAGATGAAAGACTACAGGTAGATATTGAAGGAAAAAAGGTACCTCTGACTCCAAGAGCTTACCAAATCTCTAAAATCAACTCTACACGAACATCAAATTAGCAGCGGCAACTAGTATTTAGATGTGCACCAATAAGGTACAGAAGTGTAGTATGAGTACTAAAACCACAGGTACTCTATAAGAATTATTGGCCAACTGATCTAAATCATGATATAAATATGATAAGATACAAGATAACATAAGCGAAGTCAAGATGAAAAAGGAGAACGTGAAAATAAGCTTTGACACCTCTGTACATAGATAGAAAATTACATATGAGAATGATAACATAAAGATCATACCATTAACTACAAGATTCGTCCCAATAACCTTAGAGGGTACAATCAAGGAATATAAAAATAACATAACTGTAACTTACCAATTATCATGTCATAACCAAGAATCTATCCATCTTGTACCACACCATATGAAATCCTTAATGCAAGATTCGAATAGGAACTTAATAGCATTATCATTGTAATCATTAACTTCGATGGACTTGAACCATAACTCATATTATCGAAGCATTGGCAATGTCCAAACTTGAACCGAAACTCATATTTATAAACCACATCAATGAACCATTTTAGTGCGCCATCTCAATAAGCTAAACTCACTAGATTATACCATTAACTCATACCTATAAACCATCCTTTTATTCATTTTTATACACTGAACCAAAAATCATATCAATGGGACTCATCGATAATTATGCCTATAAGTCATATCAGGAATCCATATCGATATTAATGTTCATAAGTGATACTAATAAGCATATTTGGAATTCATATCAATAATCATATCTACAGGCCACCCATCAATATCTATAAGCCATTAATCGTTTCTATAAGTTATATCATATTTATGAGCCATATCATACCTATAAGTTATATCATGTTTATAAGTCATACTATATCTATTAGCCATTTCACATCCATAAGTCATATCATTCTTCTAAGCAACATCAAGTACCTAAGTCACATCTTGTCTATAAGCTAAACCTTTTAATCACATCGATATCTGTACCATTAAGCATGTACACAGGCTATATTATTAATCATATTCCGAAGCTATACCAATAATCACAGTAATAAGTCATACATCATACATACAAGTTATATCATTTATCATATATATGAGAAACATCTTTAGCGATACTCTAAAACAAGCATCAATTCTTGAATATCCAACTAACATACTCAATAAATATATTCAACCTCCTAAAGTGCCAAACCTACTATCAATAAGAGTACATCATAAGTAAATGAGTCTACAAAGTTATCACAAGTCTTGTCATAAGGTGAGTTGGAGGGGCCCATTTCTAATCTCCAAAAATCCTCTTAGGCAACTTCTACCCAAGACTAAGCTAAGGTATATAACTTTATCTCTAGATGTCAAGTAATATATAATTAGCCCTAAGATAGAAATTCTTCCTAAAAATTAATAACCAAGTCAATCCTACCTAGAACAATAGTTGTTAAGGCAATTTACTTAACTTATGAAACTAAGGACAATTCTACTCTAACATGAATAACTAGGGTAATTTTACCTAACTTGAGTAATTAAATCATTTCCATTCTAGATATATAACACAAAGATCACTCTACCTAATCCATGAATAATGATGCTAACTACTCTAAGTCTACAATTTCAAGTTTGCCTAATAGCCTAATTAAACCAAATACTCTCATCCATACTTCCAACACCTATATTCTACCCTATATACAGCATAATATAAAAATTATACTACGACATTGATCAATCTATAAAGAAGGTAAACCTAGCCTACTTAGGCACCGAAGAAGGCTCAAAGAATCTACTTTATCAATTTCCTCTTTTGAGACTCTTCTGCAAGGTGCCATGCTATCAAAATCACAATCTACTCATCAATAGGAGAACAATGATAATCATATTGCCCTTTTTTGCTTCTAGTCCAAAATTATGTGAAAATCCCATGTGGGGAACATTTATGGAAATTGCATTTCCAAAACTAACTCAGCTTTTGTCTATGCTCAAGGAATATTTAGCCTAAAATGGGTGAATTTTGATCTATATTGGTTGTAAAATCAAGTCACCAAGCTTCCAGAGATTTTAGGAAAAAAAAATTTAGCAAGAAATTAATGAAAACTCATCATAAATTTGAAGGAGAAATGCTTAAGTAGTCTTTATCTATGCCCCAAAATCACCCACAAATATTATCCCCAAGCTTTCCTATTTTTTAAGGTTTAGGATTCTAGGAAATGAATGAGAAATTGAGAAAAATTGGCTAAGTGGGGTATTTATAACCTTTTCAGGTCCACGGTTACCGCTTAAGTTGTCCCCTATCATTTTAGTAGCTACCGCTTAAGCGGTAGTTATTTTGCTTAAGTGGCATTCAACCATGTCACCTGATCGCTTAAGTGATCAGCTAGGAACTTTATCAAACTTCAGCTTAAGCAACCCAAATGGTCACTTAAGAGAGGGCACAAGCTGAGTCCACTAGCTGAAACATAAAACTTGATCCAGATTTCCGCCAACCCCTTGGGATTCATTCGGAATCCCATATTCACAAATAAACTATGCTACCCTATGAAATTTGGAATTCCAGACACAATGGAGTAGTTAAAATTTCCATTCAAGGTCGTTTGGACTAAAAGTGGATCTCACACACTCTTACTATATTCTTTCACTTTTGACCAATAGCCCAAAATAAGTCTGGGAGTTCCAAGACCCAGACCAAGGGTCCACCTAGCCTAAGATTGATATTTCGGAGCTATTGAAATAATCAAAATTTGCATACGAGTTTTTTCAACTAGAGTTTTTACTCAGTAGAAAACTTGAATTAGGAAAGGTTTCAAAATAGGAAATTGGCTCTAAAAAACATATGAACTACACGGTAACCAATCTATCAGTTCCATCAAGTCATAAATAACTTAGGGAAGCTGTAGGAGATCTCCAAATGGTGAAAAAATAGTGGAAATAAAGAAAATGACTTGAAGATCTATCATAGTTGGGTAGTCTAAGGCCCACCACAATAGTTTTATATTTAGATGATCGCTTACTTGCCAGACCGAATGAAACAGTGGATGATGTGTTGGAGTAAGTTAGTTCACTTATATTTTCTTTGGACTTCATTGTATTGTAATGCCTCGAGAATACACCCTGGATGCCACACGGTGCTTATGACTCCAAAGAACCACAAGCTAACCCATGACTGATATCTACTATGAGCACTGAATAGTAATACTAAAATAAATATGGAATTAGGCTGAATTTACATAAGGTTCAAAATCTAAATACTAATAAATAATAACATCTGGTAAAAACATCTGAAAACTAAACACTATCTGAACTGATCTGGTCTGAAAAGCCTCTAATTGAACTGTCTGAAAGTGGAGTTAATGGGAAAATCCCCTAACTAACTCCGACTATTGATCTACTGATAAACTCGATTACTGAAATAAAAGCATGACCTCGACAGATGAGAACTCACTACTAAATCTACAACTGCTGATTGGATCTATCTAAGTGCAGTCAGGAACCTGAGCATCTGAACCGATGATATAAGACATCATAGTACAAAGAAAAAGTATGTAGTCAGTATGTGGAATGTATTGGTATGCTAGATGAGGTAAGGCTAAATTCAAGGGGTCATATGCATGAATACTAACTAACTGAACAATATAGAGTATTGAATGTAAGAGTATGTGGATAACTGATACTACTGATAACACTCAAACTACACCTCTCAATGAAAAAGTAAGCGATCGTTGTCAATATAAAACTCATCTAGGTTGGGGTGAAATCCCACAGGGAATATGGTGTCAACTTAAGTCATTTGCGATTTAATCAATTGATAGTTGATGTTTCCTAAAATGGGGATTTTTAGTTGAACAAGTAATGGTTAATAACTTTAATCAGTGTTCGTAACCAAGAGTTTATGAAAAACCAAAATTATGTTCACTAAGGATTTTGGTACTTGACAGATGCTACTAGTGGTTCAAGATTCTCACGGTAGGTAGACAATAAGTATCTTTATCAAAGTTATTCTTAAATGTCTCTCGACCTACTTAAGAATTTAATTACCTAATCCTCTCGAACTTAGGTAATTTATATTCACTGCCCAGATTTTACCTCAGGTTAAGCAACCTTGTTGCAGCACTGATTATTAAACGGAAGTTTAGTGTTTCCAAGTCCCTGTTGATAGTTAACTTCTCACTATATTTGATTTCTTTCTCAATCAAATCAAAGTAGGTGTTATTTTTTGTTTGCAACCAACAGACAATAATTAAAACATCAGAATTATCAAGGAGTCCTACCACCTTTTCAATATTGAACACTCAACACCTTATCAAGATCTACCCCTAGATCCCATAATTCAAGTTAAAGGGATTTAGCTTCTCATGAAATAATAATCTAAGAAAATAGATGAATTCATGCTTTGAAAGATAAACTTACCAAAAGATGAATAGAAACTAGAGATTCTCAGATTAAATCACCAAAGAAAATCCCAAAATAATGATGATAGTCTCTTTAAAGTAATTGCTTTCTTAAGCCAAAAGAAAATGGAGAAAAATATCAAAGTGTCGTGTCTCAAAAATCAAGGTTTGGAACCCTTAAGAAAACCCTAAACAAGGCTTTAAATATTTCACCCTAATTTTTAAAACAAAATAATAAAATTCAGAAATTTCTCAGATTAGGTGACGCCATTTGTGATAGGCTATCAGGACTCTGACAACTTATCAGATATGTCATTATCTTCCTTTATTCTTTTGGTACTCGCTTCCTAATGCTGATGACAAACGGTGAATCCTTATCAGCTTCTTGATAACCTATCACAAATATCATCAAGGCTTTTTCTCATATCTCATATTCTGCCTTAGGCTGATGGCAATCTTGACGACTTATCAGCTCCTTGACGTCCTATCATAACATGTCATCATAGCTTTTAAGTTAGGCTAATTCTCTATCTACTGCTGATGATGAAGCTGATAGCTTATCATAGGGCTGACGACTTATCAAAAATGTTGTCAGCCACACTCGTCTTTATTTACTTCAGATTTTAGCTCATTTGTTTCCATTCTTGTTGGTTCTCTATCATCTTAGCTTCTACTGTAAAATAAAATATAAAGCAATCAAAAATGACAAAATTTGCTTAAGACTTCATAACTATTCTTAGTTAAAAGCCTCAAATAAGTTAGAATTAGCTCACACATCAACACCCTCAACTTAAAACAATTGCTTGTCTTCAAGCAACTTAGCACAACTAAGAGAATACAAAGCACATTTGGTAGTCAATCATCCATATCATCTCAAAACACTTTCACCATCTCCAAAGTCAGTCAATTCAAGTACAATGAACAACACTAATGCAACACACAGAAATAAAGATATGGCATCAATTTAGCTATAACAACCATGCATAGACAGTATTACACTACTCGAACAAGTTAGTAACTAGCAATGTAACCAGTGTGACCTTACAACAAAGAAATCCCCCTCATCTCATATCAGGAATTATATATCTAACCATGGGGACAATCAAAACACTTACTCTCAGAATGAAGTTCCAATCAGTGTATGCCAAGTACCATAGGGTTGCCCTTATTTTCATTACCCAGATCTTTAGATAGGTCATCTAGGATCACTATAGGACTTCTCTTAGGCCTGTAATGTAGGCTAGGGATTGGTATGATACTCAATGGAATTTAAAGTAACTAAGCCTCCTTGAAATTACACTAGCTTTTTGTGGTTTCACCCATTAGCCTTTTTCGCTCTTCTCTTTTCTTGATCATAGTTATTTAGTGTGGGTGCAGTCTTTTCTCAATTACTTATTCTTTTTCACAATTTTTCTTTTTCTTGCTCTTTTTTTCTGCACCCAGCTATTTATTCTTTTCTTTTATGCTACATTTCTTCATACTCATCTATATCACGCACCCCTATGATAGCCACCCTCAACTTAGGCTATTTGCCTTAGTCAAGGTGCACAGTGTCCAAGGAAGACCAGGGCCAAAACAGGTTCATTATGATCTAAATGAGAAAGTGGCAGGTGTCATACAAAGAAATTAGCTAATTAGGCTCAAAATAGGGATCAAGGGATATGATACACATAGGAAAGGCTATTTAGGCTAAAGTGAGCTAATACTAAAACAAGCTATGAACCTTTCCTAACTCCTATACTTCAACCTAGGTAAGACTAATGGGGAAAGTTCTGGCTTCAGCATACAAAGGGAACTAAGTAACATCTCACACACATACTTGGTACACAGGTATATCGCACTTGACTACTTATTCAGTTCGTGCAGCTATTTAGCAATATTTATTATGTTATTAGAACTAATGCCATACAAAGATGCATGGTGGTCATACTTAAATGCAAATCACTCAGTTTAAAGTAGTAGACCACTTGAAGAGGTGTACAAAATTCACAAAAACAATTCAACTGCCTCAAGTACAAGTATTTCTCCTAATTGACTACAAAATTTTACAACAACAAATTTACCCTACACCCTCAACTTAAAATTAAAGAAAATCTAAACTAAGGGTTAGAGTATACCTAGAATAGATCAATCTCGGGGGTTATGGGTTTCCTCCATGCAGTGCCTGATTTAACGTCGCGACACGAGTCAGGTATTCTGATTACTTCAGACTTCATAAAGACAGCTAGTACTAACACTTTTCATTAATTCTTTTGGACCAATATAAAGTTGGAATCATTTGCCATTTACCTTGAAGGTACTGCCATTTTTATTTTCAAGTTCCACCACTCCAGATGAGTAGACTTGACTAACTCTAAATGGGCCTGACCATATAGATTTAAGCTTACCTGGGAACAGTTTGAGTCTGGAATTAAACAGGAGCACCAAGTCACTCTTTTTGAAATCTCATTTCTCTATCCTCAAATCATGGTATTTTTTTATCTTTTCTTTATATAGGTCTACTCGTTCATATGCCCTAAGATGGAATTCATCGATCTCATTCAGCTGTCCCAGTCTCAACTCTGTTGCCTCCTTCTAACTCAAATTTAGCCTTTTGAGTGCCCATAAGACTTTGTGCTCCTACTCTATTGGTACTTTTGCATAGACCAGTTAAAATGGTAACATGCAAATGGGTATCTTGAAAGTAGTCCGATATTCCTACAAGGCATCATCAAGCTTTTGAGACTAATCTTTTCGACTATCATTCACCGTTTTGGCTAGGATGGCTTTAATCTCTCGATTTAACACCTTCATTTGCCTGCTATTTTGTGGGTAAAATAGAGTGGCTACTCTATGCTGTTTCACCCCATATTTTTCTAACACCGCTCAAAACACTTTGTTGTAAAAATGAGATCCTCCATTGCTTATAATAGTATGTGGTACTCCAAACCGAGAGAAGATGTTCTTCTTGAGAAAAGCAACAACTCTCTTTCCTTCATTATCAAAAAAGGCAACATCTTAAACCAATTTTGAGACATAGACAACAATAACTAAAATATACTTCATCCCGTACTAGCTTACAAAAGGTCCCATGAAATCTATACCCCAGACAACAAATAATTCCACTTCAAGAATCTTAGTCAAAGGAATCTCATGTCTTGTGGAGATTGACCCCTACCTCTGACATTGGTCACACTTCAGCACAAATTCATGGGAATCCTTGAACAATGTTGGCCAATAGTAGCTGCTCTGTAACACTTTCTTAGCCGTTCGGTCACCTGCATAGTGGCCTTTAAATGGGGAAGCATGACATGCCTCCAATATGCAAAATTCATCCACCTCTGGGACACATCTCCTTATAATGTTGTCAACACATCACCAAAAAAAATATGACTCATCCTAGAAGTAATGTGTCACATCATGTAGGAATTTCTTCCTTTGATGGAAAGAGAGATTTTCTGGAATGACTTCAGTCAAAACATAATTTGCAAAATCGGAGTACCAAGTTAATTTCTCCACCGCAACACCTAATATCTCCTCATCAGAAAATGCATCATTTATCTCTATTTCATCACTACTTGATTGCTCACCTTCCATTCTAGACAAATGATCTGCAACCTTGTTTTCACAACTTTTCCTATCCTTGACGTCAAAGTCAAATTCTTGTAGTAGCAACACCCATCTAATCAGCCTTGATTTTGCATCCTTTTTATATATTAAATACCTCAAGGCTGCATGGTCAGTGTGGACCACCACCTTGGTCCCAAGCAGATAAGCCCTGAATTTCTTAAAATCATACACTATAGCCAGAAGCTCTAGCTCAATAGTGGTGTAGTTCTTTTGCACTCTATTCAGTGCTTTACTGGCATAATATATTGGATGAAACAGTTTTCCCTTCTTTTATCTCAATATAGCTCTAAGGGCAACAATTTTTGGATCATACATGATCTCAAACGGTTTTGACAAGTCTGGTGCAACAATATTAGGGTCTTGAACTATCATCTTTTTGAGGCATTCAAATGCCTTCAAGCAATCATCATCAAAGGAAAATTTCACTTCTTTCTCTAAAAATTTGCAAAGTGGATTTAAAACCTTCAAGAAGTCTTTTATAAACGTTCAATAAAAGCCAGCATATCCATGAAAACTATGCACTCCCTTTACTGAAATGGGAGGTGGTAGTTTCTCAATAACTTCCACCTTAGCTCGATCAACTTCTATCCCTTTTGCTAAAATTTTGTGGCTGAGAATGATGCCCTTCTTTACCATAAAATGACATTTTTCCCAGTTGAGCACCAAATTGAATTCAACACATCGTTCCAAGGCTATGCTCAGGTTTGCCAAGAACACCTCAAATGAATCTCCCACTATAAAGAAATCATCCATGAATACCTCTATGATGTCCTCCACCATATTGGAGAAGATAGACATCATAAACCATTGAGAAGTGGCGGGTGCATTGCATAGTGCAGACAACATTCTCTTAAATGAAAAGGTGCCATATGGACATGTGAATGTCGTCTTCTCTTGATCTTTAAGAGCAATACAGTTTTGGTCGTATCCAAAATATCCATCCAATAAGTAATACCATCCCCTTCCAGCCAATCGATCAAGCATTTGGTCCATAAAGGGCATCGGGGAATGGTCTTTCTGAGTCCATGAATTCAGCTTATGGTAGTCCATGCAAACTCTACACCTATTCATAGGACAGAGGAGAATCAACTAATTCTTTTCATTTGCAACAACAATCATGCCCTATTTTTTAGGCATGCATTGAACTGGGCTCACCTATTTGTTGTTAGAAATAGGGTAAACCACTCCTGCATCCAACCATTTAATAATCTCCTTCTTAACCACTTCTTATATTTATGGTTTAAGACAATGTTGATGCTCTATGGTTAGAATACAATCATCTTTAAGTTGTATTTTATGCGTGCAGATGCCAGGGGTAATACCAATAATATCTGCGATGGTCTATCCTATAGCTTTCTTATGCCTCTGAAGTATTGAAATAAGTGCATTTACCTGTTTCTCACCCATATCAGCAGCAATAATAATAGGTAGCATATTTTCGTTGCCCAAAAACACGTATCATAAGTGCCTAGGTTGTTCTTTCAATTTTTACACTAGTGGCTCCTCAATGGATGGCTTGGCTAGTGGTGTTAGTCGATTAGCTAGGTCAAGGTCTAGATTTTTAGGAGCATAAGGATATGAACCCATGCCTAACAGTGCATAAATAGTTTCATCATACTCCTTAATGATTTCACGATCAAAGTTCATTAGATCTGTGGCTAAAGGTTCGGTAACAAGTTGCTCCTCTCTTGACACCTTCTGTTCGTCCTCATAATACATATCAACTACTGAGAACACACTCATTTCTTCCTGATTCTTTATTGATTTACACATATCAAACTGTACCACTTCATCATTCATCCTGAATAAGAGCCTATTCGCTCTTAAATTAATCAATACACTTCCAGTTGCGAGGAAAGGTCGACCCAATATTATGGGCACCTCGAAGTCCACCTCGCAATCTAGAATGACAAAATTTGTAGAGAATATGAAGCTATCTACCTTCACCAACACATCATATAAAATACCAAAAGGTTATTTTACTGACCTATCCGCCATCATGAGTCGCATATTGGTGGGTGTGGGATTTCCTTGACCCAACTCTCTATATATAGCCAGCGGCATAAATTAATGTTTTCTTCCAGATCACATAATGCCTTGGAGAATTTCATAGTCCCAATTGTACAGGGAATAGTGAATGCACCTGGTTTTAGCTTCTTCTGCACCAAGGTCCTTATAGAAATAGGGCTACGATGATGGAGGTTATCCTCCAATTCATAGCTCACTGCTCTTTTCTTAGTCATAAGGTCCTTCATAAATTTAGCATATCCTGGTATTTGTTCGAGTGCCTCCACCAATAGCACATTTATTGTCAACTTCTTGAGCATTGCCATAAATTTGTTGAATTTTGCATCATCAATTTTCTTCTTCAACCATTAAGGAAAGAGAGGTGGTGGTCTTTGGATAGTTTTCAACACTACCTCCTTCTTCTTCTCTTTTTCTTTTTCTAGAACATCATCATAATTATCCAGCTTCTTAGACTCCACTGGACTACTTTCTTTCGATGCATCATCAACTACCTCATCACTTACAGGTTTTCCCACAAAAGGTCCAGGTAATATCTTACCACTTCTAGTGATAATAGCCCTACATAAGCCATTATTCCATGTATTTTGGACTGTATCACTTAGTAATATCCGTTACTCCAATTATTTGATTGCGGTGGAGTGTGAGTGCACCAACTAATTGATGGATATCAGATCGGTCTTCAGGGTGGTCACACAAGAGTTGGTAGCCTCTAATCCCTTCAACAACTTAGCTATCATGTCCTCTATGGACATCTTTTCAAAACTTATTGAAGCAGCTTTACGATTTGCAGGAGAAATATATAGCCCGCTCTTGACATTGTTATTCCTCCAATTTCCTTGCTCCCTCTCTTTATAACCAAGTTTATCATAGTAAGTCTGACCTTGATTCCCTTAGCTACTACCTTGGAAACCCCCCCTAATTATTAACATAGTTAGCCTCTTCATCTGCATCAGCCTCACTTCTAGCTTGAGATCCCACAACTTTCACCTTTTCAATCTTGCCTAATAGCAAGTGCTTGGTTAGTACGTCCATCTGTGTTTTAAGGTGAGCCATGTATTGGTCACCCTCCTCTTCTCTTTTATGTTGTTCCGCAGTAACACCTACAGAAGTAGTGGGGTTGGCCACTATAGAGTCTCTAGTATGCCATGCCCAACTCTGTTTGGTCATTCTGTCCAGCATCTCTGAAGCCTCTAGGAATGTAAGATCAATAAATGAACCACCAGTAGTATTGTCTACAATTGGCTTTGTAACGGGGTTAAGAGCCCTGTACAAAGTCTCCATCAAATGTATGTCTATCATGTTGTGGTTTGAATACTATGTCAGCTTCTTGTTGAATCTTTCCTAGGTTTCATGCAAGGCTTCCATCGGGAGCTACCTAAAGTTGTTGATCTCATCCCTCAACTGTACCCTCCTGGAAGGCGGAAAGAACCTTTCTAGGAAAGCTTCTTTCAACTGCCTCCAGTTCATTATAGAATCGGGTGTTAGCTCATTTAGCCACAATGTCGCCTCCCCAGATAGAGACAACAAAAACAACCTCAACCAGATAGCATTTTGGCCCACTCCTGGGTTATCAAAATATTTGCAAATAGTAACAAAATTTACCAGATACAAGTTTGAGTCATCCCCAGGAAGGCCACCAAATAACCCCTTCAGATTTAGGAGTTGAATCATATTACTCGTAATGTTAAATTTTGTCCCAAGTATGAACGGTGGAGGAATAATTGCACCTATTGCACCTGCTCCATCCATTCCATCATCATCATCATTGAGATCATACTGGACCGACCGGTACTCTTACCTTTCTCAAAAAAGACTATTCCTATTAACATTATACCATAGTGGTGCAGCTATTTACTCTGCACGCCTTGGGTTACCAGGATTAATCAAGTCCTCATCTCCCAAATCTTCATCCTTTGGGTTTGGATGTCGTGCTTGTTATCTGACATTTTGCACATTCACCTGAGCTCTATCTAAGGCTGCCAATTTGTCAGCCTCTTGCTGTTCTGCCATTCTTCCAATTCGTTGCGGTTCCAAATTAGGTGGTAATAACGGTTCTCCAAAACTTCTTGTTCTTGGTATACACTATAAAGACCTTGCAAAAAAACAAAAACAACAAATTAACATAAAACTAGGAAACTTAACTAATAGTCAATTAGCGCACACAAACTATATTTTTCAACTGTATTCCCCGGCAACGGTGCTATTTTTGATAACTATTGAACTATACCTCTCAACAAAAATATAAGCGATCATTTTTAATATAAAACCCAACTAGGTTGGGCTTGAATAATATAGGGAATATGGTGTGAACTTAAGTCGTTTGCAATTTAATCAACTAGTAGTTGATGTTTCCTAAAATGGGGGTTTTTAGTTGAACATGTAATGGTTAATCACTTTAATCAGTGTTCATAATCAAGAGTTTATGAAAAACCAGAATTATGTTCACTAGGGATTTTGGTACTTGACATATGCTACTAGTGGTTCAAGATTCTCACAGTAGGTACGACAACAAGTTATCTTTATCGAAGTTATGCTTAAATGTCTCTCAACCTGCTTAAGCATTTAATTACGTAATCCTCTCGGACTTAGGGAATTTATATTCACTGCCCAGATTTTACCTCAGGTTAACCAACCTTGTTACAACGCTGATTATTAAACAGAAGTTTAGTATTTCAAAGTCCTTGTTGATAATTTACTTCCCACTATATTTGACTTTTTTCTCAAGAAATTCAAAGCAGGTTATCTATCGTTTGCAACCAACAAACAATAATTAAAATATTAGAATTATCAAGGAGTCTTACCACCTTTCGAATCTTGAACGCAACTAGATGAATTCATTCTTTGAAAGATGAACTTACCAAAAGATGAAAAGAAACTAGAGATTCTCAGATTAAATCACCAAAGAAAATCCAAAAATAATGATGATAGTCTCTTTAAAGTAATTGCTTTCTCAAGCCAAAAGAAAAGAGAGAAAAATATCAAAGTGTCGTGTCTCAAAACTCAAGGTTCGGAACCTTAAGAAAACCCTAAATAAGTCTTTAAATAGTTTACCCTAATTATGAAAATAAAATAATAAAATTCAGAAAATCCTCAGATTAGATAACGCCATTTATGATAGCATATCAGGAGGCTGACGACTTATCACAAATGTCATCAGCTTCCTTTATGCTTTTAGTACTCGCTGCCTAACGCTGATGATAAATGGTGAAGCCCTATCAGCTCCTTGATAACCTATCACAAATTTCGTCAAGGCTTTTCCTCATCTTTCATGTTCTACCTTAGGCTGAAGGCAATCTTGATGACTTATTAGCTACTTGATGTCCTATCATAAAATGTTGTCACAACTTTCAACTTAGGCCAATTCTCTATCTACTGCTGATGATGAAGATGATATCTTATCACAGGGCTTATGACTTATCAGAAATGTCGTCAGCCACACTTCGCCATTATTTACTTCAGATTTCAGCTTATTTGCTTCCATTCTTGTTAGTTCTCTAGAATCTTAGCTTCTACTGCAAAATCAAATCAAACATAAAGCAATCAAAAATGACAAAAGTTGCTTAAGACTTTGCAATTATTCTTAGTTAAAAGCCTCAAATATGTTAGCATTAGCTCACACATCAACTACTAAAAACACTCAGTATAATATTTTGTGGACATATATAGATATATACTGTATCTTAGCTTTTTTGAAGCTGAGTACTGAGTTCTAATAACTGAGTAGCTAATATATGAAGTTACTAATAATTAAATTACTGATACTGATTTACTATGTCTAACAGTCTTGATTCTGTAAAACTGAACTGTATTCTAAACTGAGACTGAAACTAAAATTGCGGGAGGTAATCATCTAAACGAAATGCCCCTCTCTAAACTAATTGAGGACTAACCTGTAACCCCAGTTGGAAGGGTACTAATACCCTACCATGGGTACTATTACTGGTTGTGAGTTAACCCTAACTAACAAGAAGATATTTTGTCAACCCTCACTAACAGGAAAACTCATGAGAGATGTGTCAACCCTTATCTAGCCAGAAGTCATCTCAACCTATGCTAGATACGTTGTTCTGTAACTCTGGAATTGCTACTAAGGGTCAAACCCTACACTAACAGGAATTCCCCCATCCATGGGCTCGCTCGATTCCGAATCCTACTCCCAACTGAAAGAAACTGAATTGATTATACTAATCTGCACTGGACTGATACTGGGTTTACTGAGTTTTCCTGAGTTTCGTAACTGATTGAGGGAACTACTGATCATGACATGACTGATACTATTTTGTAAATAACATTGGCGCTAGGTAAACAACTAAATTATCAGGTATTAAAAACCCCCTACACTCGATATCATGAAAAGTACAGCAAAGAATAATCTAGAAAAGCATCACAATGTATACTTGTGCATAATTCATTTATATAGACATTTCATTAAACACTTGTAGGGCATAAGCTTGTTCATATACTAGCATCTCTTGATTTTATCACTTTATTCATTTGGACATTCTATCAAACACATGGGGAGCATAACTTTATGCACACAATCATGGTTAACATATAAGCATGGAAATTACAACGCCCAAACTTGCAATTTCATAGGTTTAACATGCAATTCATATAACTCCGCCTAAATACTATCCTATTTTCACAAATCTTACTATTATCATGGATTAAAAATACCAAATTAACATCATAGACATATTAATCACTTTGTAAATTCAAGGGTTTATCAATATAATCACCTATTCATCACACATGCTATTCAATTTCATGAAACTGACACTTAAATCATGGATTGAAACCAAGTAATATCATGAAGATGAATTCAAACTAATTCAAACATGGAAATCATAAATCTTAGATGTTGTATGTTTAAAAAGGGATTCTTGGACATAATGGGTGAAAGGGACCCATGAATGAACACCTAACATACCTTAGAAGAAGAGTTCTTGAAGATTCTTGGAGGATTTCTTGAGGATTTACCTTGATTCTTGAAGCTAGGGTTTTAGCCTCTTGAGAGAGAATATTTTAAATCTTGAGAAAAGTGAGTGAATAACGAGATATTAGGTTATTTAGGGTATAAATACCATGTTTACTATGATTGGGTATTTTGAGAATCGACCAAATAGCCCCTGAAATTAAATAACGGAAGCTGGAAATCCTAATTTTTCACCCTGGTATAGTATGGTACAATCACGCTGGCTCACTGGAATGTGGACAACTGGGAACTGGGCTAGTGGCGTGATGCGGCGCCATCGATGTGCCTTAATGGATAGGAAACTGCACCTTAATGTGATGAACCATTATCGAGGAGCAACACTAGAAAAGTGATAATTGGGAAACTGGCTTGTGGAGTGATGCGGTGGTATCGTATTGGCTCACTGGAAAATGACTATTGCCATTTGGACTGCCTCCGCAATGTGCTGAAGTACCAGGTGGTACACTTTTTCATAAATATATCTCTAACTCTTCACTCGGGTATCAGATTTGGACGAATTTTATATTGTTGGAAAGCTAACTGAATTTTCTATGCATTAGTGAGCTCTAAACTGAAAAATATTGAGTATTTAAAAAATTTTACATTGGATAACTCATGGACTAAGAGTTAATTCTAGCTAGGGAAATATGGGGTATTACAATATCTCCCCCTTGGAAATATTCATCCTCGAATGAGACTGATTAAGTTGAGGAACACTGATATACTGAGTTTACACATTAAACATGTATGACTGAAGCATGACTATCTGATTGAAAATACTGATATGCTGAGTTTACATACTGACCGTGCATAATTGATGCATGAAAAACATGAATGAACATGTAACGGTAGGGAATACCAAGTTTACTGCTATAACTGAATCATGGAACTGAGTAAATCTAAGGAAGGATGCTACCTTAGGCTGAGAATCCTAATAAACCTGAGATCATTTACTGAATACATATGAATGGGAATATGAGAGCATGAATGAGTCTGAAACATGATGCATGAACTGAATATTGTGAACTGAACTGATTTCCTTGAATACATGCCATGCCATGGGAATGGTCATATGGCTGAGATTAGAATGAGAGAGTCAACTTATGAGTACTCATTACTCCAAACTAGATTCATTACGTGAAGAGAAACTGAAAGGTTTAGGACATGAAAGCTCAGGGTTATAGTGTATCTCTCCCTTGAGACATTATGTCCCCCGAAGAATGCCGACTTGGCTGGGATATTGAGGAAAGGCTGAGATGATGCACGGGGCACCCATGAACTAAATAATAACTGAATATCTAAGATCTAAAACTGAGGAATGACACATGAACTGGGCAGAACTTGTAACTACTAGGATTCTCTATATTGGAATAGTCATATTCACAAAACATAGGATAGTACGACTGGGTGGACAGATAAGGAAACGGTAATAACTTATTCGTCTGACTGCTAAACTGAATACTTGGTTTTACAAACTAACTCATTTTGAAAACTTATACTCAACTGGGGAGTTTCTTGACACTCTTTCTATAAAGTTATACAAACTTTACGGAGCAAGGAAATCTTGGCATGGTCTGAATGAGACATCTGAATAAAAAATACAACATGGCTAAAATTCTATAATATGGGCACTAATAACACTATCTACTGAGGTTTGATCTGGACTGAATTCTCCCACTATGTTCAAGCCTACTTAATCTCCAAAATGCACTTATCCCCTTACACATTATCACGACATTAGAGCCTATCTTCATAACTATAGCCTTATGTAAAACTAGCATGCAACAATCTTTTCATAACAGGAAACATTTACTCTCTCTTTTAAGCAATTTCTCATCACTACATCATTTTATAAGGAGAGTTCACTCAAAGGTCAAAATATGAAGACCTGAAGCATGAATGGACACTATACAGAACTTCACACTAAATTGAGGGTATACATGACATAATCTGAATTTAGCTGATTATTAGGAGTGTAGCATTAGTCATGGAAATTGAGCATACCGTAAGGCATGAGTACATGAGTCATGTGCTGCATGACCTAAGTTTGGAGTTCTATATTCATGGAACATGATTTGTAATACTGAGGAAACTGGAACTCCTTTTACTAGAAATTGTAAACAAATATGATTTTTGATAATGTGCACGAATAGGAACTATGATCATAGAGTTGACATGTAAGGCCTGAGTAGATATCATGATAGCTAAAGTGCAAAACTTTGCACTGAGATAAGGACGGGTTGGGCATCAAATTCTCCCAATACTTCTCTACACATACTGACATTGCTTCTAAACATTTGAAAGTCTGACTTGGTTACTTGTTCTACCATTTCCCCCTTAACTTAAAGTCATTATGCTAAGTCTGTGAACCCCTTAATAAACTTTAAATTGAGCTAAGACCACTTTACTCTAGAGTTTGAGATATGACAATGCTCATAAACACTAAACTCATTCTGAGGACTACTCCTGATAATGTAAGGTCTACTACTAGTACTTCATTTTGATACATGATTCTTAGCTTTCTATTATCCCAAAAATCATCATATAGCAATCCTCATCACTGACTAACTTAGAATTCTCAATTTCTCTTTCTACCAGTTCAATTTAGAGATTCAAACTTAAATCAATTGAACTGAGGTACTACCTCTTCATTCAAGAACTAGTTCATTAAGAAACTATAATGAAATGACTCTATTACTGAAATTAACTAAGGGAATTTTCTAAAATACTGTAACTAATAAATTTCTATATACTGGTCTGGCTGGAATAGATTTACCTACTAAGGTAAGCACTAAGAAAGGTTCTGTCAAGATTTCTAGTCTGAGTTGAAGTTTACTGCTATGCAAGGAGTCACAAAAGACAGAGAAGATCTTGGATCTAATAAGGCATGTTCTGTAACTAGAAGGAGGAAAAAACCATAATGAGAGTTTAACTTAAGCTAATGCTTTCTCATATGACATAAATACTAAAAGAAGGGAAACTTTTCCTAAAATATCTCATAACCTCCTGTCCATAAGTATGGTGCACTACATACCTATGCATAAGACTCTACTAGATGTAATTTTTAGACTCCCTAGGACTCTGTTGAACCTTAGGCTCTCCGGAGAGTACTCCTTGGATGACACACGGTGCTTACGACCCCGAAGGATCACAAGCTAACCAATGACTTATTTATGCTATGAGCACTCAATAGTAATACTAAAATAAATATAAAATTAGGCTAAATTTCCTTAAGGTTCAAAATATAAATACGAATAACTATTAATATCTGGTAAATTCATCTAAAAACTAAATACTATTTGAACTGCTCTAGTTTGAAAAACCTCTAACTGAACTATCTGAAAGAGGAGTTGATGGGACAAGCCCCCAACTAACTCTGAATACTAATCTACTGATAAATTAGAGTACTGAAATAAAAGTATACCCTCGATAGATGAGGACTCACTAATAAATCTGTAACTGCAGACTGGATCCATCTAAGTGGGGTCAGGAACCTGAGCATTTAAACCTATGACATGAGACATCATAGCGTAAAAAAATAGTATACATTAGTATGTGGAATATACTGGTATACCAGAAGAGGTAAGGTTGAATGCAAGGGTTCATATGTATGAACAGTAACTGACTGAATCATATAGATTAAATGAATGTACTAGTACGTGGATAACTAATACTACTGAAAACACTGAGGATACAATATTGTGGGCATACATAGTTAAATACTAAATCTAAGATTTTCAAAAGCTGAGTACTGATTTCTGATAACTAAGTAACTAATATCTGAAGTTACTAATAACTGATTACTGATATTAATTTACAGTGTCTGATAATCCTGATTCTGTAAAACTGAACTGAACTCTAAACTGAGACTGAAACTGAAGCTATGGAAGGTAATCATCTAATTGACATGCCCCTCTCTGAACTAATTGGGGTCCAACATATAACCCCAGTTAGAAAGGTCCTAATACTGTGCCACAAGTACTAATACAGGTTGTGAGTTAACCCTAACTAATAGGAAGAAATTTTGTCAACCCTCACTAACAGGAAAACTCAAGAGAGATGTGTTAATCCTTATCCAACAAAAATTCATCTCAACCTATTCTGGCTACATAGTTCTGTAACTTAGGGATTTCTACTAAGGGCCAAACCCTACACTAACAGGAATGCCCCCATCCCTAGGTTTGGTTGATGCTGAATCCTACTCCCAAACGAAAGATACTAACTGATTATACTAAACTGGACTGGACTGATACTAATTTTACTAAGTTTTCTTGAGTTCTGTAACCAACTGAGGGTACTACTGGTCATGGCATGACTGATACTATTCTTTAATTAACACTGGCTCTAGGTAAACAACAAATTTGTTGGGCATTAAATACCCCCAACACTCGATAGCATGAAAAGTAAAGCATAGCATAATCTAGAAAACCATAACAATGAATACTTGTGCATAATTCATTCATATAGACATTTCATCAAACATTTGTAGGGCATAGGCTTGTAGATATACTAGCATGTCATGATTTTATCACTTTAGTCACATGGACATTCTATCAAACACTTGGGGAGCCCAACTTCATGCACATAATCATGGTTAACATATAAGTATGGCAATTATAATGCCCAAAATTGTAATTTCATGGGTTTAACATGCAATTCATATAATTACCCCTAAATACTATCCTATTTTCATGAATCTTATCATTATCACGGATTGAAAATACAAAACTAACATCATAGACACATTAATCACTTTTTAAATGCAAGGGTTTAGCAAGATAATCACATATTCATCACACATGTTAATCCATTTCATAAAACAGGCACTTAAATCAAGGATTGAAACCCAACTAATATCATGAACATGAATTCCATCTAATTTAAACATGAAAATCATAAATTTGAGATCTTTTATGTTTAAAAGAGAATTCTTGGACATCATGGGTGAAAGGGACCCATGAATAAACATCTAACATACCTAAGAAGAAGAGTTCTTGAAGGTTCTTGGAGGATTTCTTGAGGATTGACCTTTATTCTTGAAGTTGGGGGTTTTGCTCTTGAGAGAGAATGTTTAAAATCTTGAGAAAAATGAGTGAATAATGAGATATTACGTTATTTATGGTATAAATCCTGTGTTTAGGCTAATTAGGAGTTTTGAGAAATGACCAAATAGCCCCTGAAATTAAATAACGAAAGCTGGAAATCCCTATTTTTCACCCCAGCATGAGGCGGTACAATGTGCTGGCTTACTGGAAAGTGGACAACTGGGAACTGGGCTGGTGGCATGATGCGGTGCCATCGCGCTACCTCACTATATGGGAAATTTTGCCTTAGCGCAATGTGCCATTATCGCAGAGCAACACTGGAAAAGTGACAAATGGGAAATTGGCTAGTGGCATGATACAGTGGTATCGCATTGGCTCACTGGAAAATGACAATTGGAATTTGAACTACCTCCGTGATGCGCTAAATTACCAGTTGGTACACTGTTTCACACAAATGGCTCTAACTTTTCGCCCGGGTATCAGATTTGGGCGAATTTTATATCATTGGAAAGCTGACTAAATTTCCTACGCATGGTAAGCTCTAAACTGAAAAATACTAAGTATTTCAAAAAACTTACATTGGATAAACCATGGACTGAGAAATAATTTTAGCTAGGGAAATACGGCATATTACATATATTGACTTTTATGTAGATCCAAAAGTCTCATTTATTTTGGGACATCCATTTTTGGCTACTAGATGTGCACTAATAGATAAAGTTGTTAGGAAGCTAACTATGCGAGCTTATGATAAGGCCAATATGATTGATGTGTGTAAGTAAATGAAGCTTCCAGCTATCTATGCAGAATTTTTTGCCGTCATAGTAATTGATCTTTAGTTAGAGCTCCCACTTATTACTTCCAAGAATCTCTTGGAAAGGGATTTGGTGGTATACGACATCTTAAGGGATGAGAAAATGAGATGATTCATATTTTGAATATGGCAAGCATTTTGATTCATAACGATGAATTGTATACTTTGATCAAGTCCCTCAGTCCTTCTCGCAAGCCATCTATTGAGGAAACTAAAAAATTCAAGCTAAAAGATTTACCATCACACCTTAAATATCTTTTCTAGGGTATGATAACTCCTTACCTGTTATTCTCTATAAAGAATTATCTAATGTATAAGTTAAGAAGTAATTGGTAGTACTGAAAAGGAGAAAGAAATCTATTAGGGGGTAGATATCAGATATATAAGGGATAAACCCCTCCTTTTTCATGCATAAGATATTTATGAAGGATGGGCAAAAAACTTGTGTGAAGCACCAGAGGAGATTAAACCCAGTCATAAAGATAGTACTAAGAAAAGAAGTGAGAAAATGGCTTGATGAAAACGTAGCCTATCCTATCACTAACAGCAAATGGGTTAATCCCACTTAGTATGTTCCAAAGAATGGGGTATGATAGTGGTGATTAATGATAAGAATGAGTGGATCTTGACTCGTACAGTAATCAGGTGCAGAATTTACATGGATTATAGAGAGCTTAATGATGCTACCCATAAAGATGATTACACAATCTATTTTATTGATATAATGCAACACTGTCACGACCCAAACTAGGGCCTTATCATTATGGATAACTCAAGACCATCGAGGTCCAAAGACTACCCCCTTTTACCTAGCCAATAGAACCCAATATTCCCAGATAGCAGAAGCAACCAGTTAGTAATATAAAGATAGATAAACAAAGACAAAGATTCTAAGAATCAATAATAGATAACCACCCATATTTGTCCACAAAATCCTCTTACAAAACCAAAATATCAACTCAGTCGGGACATGCCCCCGACTATAGCCAAAAAGGTATCCAAAATAACAATCGAAAGCATAAATAAAACATGAAAATGAAATCATAGGACTTCTGGAAAATGGAAGCTCACCACCTCAAAGGAAACCAACCAACGTACCTAATCACCAAATATTGAAAAAGGTAATCGAAAACCTCCTAGTACCCCACATCATGAAATGATTCAGCATCCAGGGATGGTTAATGGGATAAGCAGTAGTATGTAACTTAGAGAAGGGATAAATAATGCCAAACCCAAAATCAAAGTAAAACTACGTGTACACATTATATATATATGCGATGTCGAGATAGGGAACGAGGTTTAAACATGAGTTTTAAAACCATTAACCTGGATTGTGTAGCTCTGACCGTCCTAAGGCTTCCCACAGGCTATATGGGTTCAGCTCACTGGCAAATGTGATTTCCATTATATATTCCCTATGGACCTCCACCTTCCTTAATGAGCTACACAACATTTGTAAGCGTAAATTAAAACCACTTACACATATTCCCATCCATTAACTAAAGAGTCTTTTAATTAGGCATTTACCATTAGTATCGTCATACCAAATAAAGTTAAGCTTCCAAGCTAATTCTATTTATTCCCTACCAAAACAATTTGGAAAATTTGACTCTAAAGTTCTAATTAAACTCAATCCATGGCGACTAAGGCCTTCCAAAAATAATTTTAAAGTTCCATTAACTTTTTATGCAATTCAAGGTTCAAAAATGAGTTAATTATGCATGTATCCATGATTCAAAACCAATTACATAAGTTGGGTTTAGGTTAAATCAAATTCCAAAATCTAAAAAAAATAAAAATTGGGGAACCCTATTTTCCCCTTTCCAATTCCCACACCCATACACATATTTAGATTTAAAACTATAAGAAATAGCATGAATAACAAATTCAAAACCATGGGAAACCAATTCAGCTAATAACTATTCCAAATCCCTTAATCCACATTAAAAATCCAACAATTACAACCACATGCATAACAATTAAACATATTCTTTGAATAAAAGGGAAGGGATTATACCTAGATACTAAAGAAATTTAGAGAGAAAACCACAAATTTAAATCCTAGTTACGTAATCCCTTAAAAACCTAGATTGTTCTTGATTAGGGACTTTAAAGATTGATGTTTATGTTATGTTAAAAGATGACAATAATGCTAAAGAAAGGGTTTTAAGTCATGGAAGAAGTGCAAAGGAGGGGAAAATACCAATTTTCCCTTAATGACAATATGTAGGAAAAATTATCATAGTCGTTATGAGTCAGGTATCGTCTCATGGTCAATCATCATGAGATATCACCAAGACTCTTAGCTTGAAACCCCAAACCCTAACCCCTTACTATTTCATCATGAGTCATACCCTACAACTTATGACCTCACCCTATGACTTGTGGGGAGTAAGTCATGATCAAGATAGAATCCTAAGTCAATCTCACAAGTCAGATTATAAAAGGAACCCTATGACTTATGACAAGTGAGTACGTCTTATCACTTGAGTCTTTACCTAGGCAGTGATGGTAAAATCAAGAAATTTTTAAAGGTCAAAAACCTAGGATATTACATAGACTGACTGGATGGACAGAAGTATTATTTTATTCTTGATGGATATTCCAGCTATAATCAGATATCCATAGCACTAGAGGACCAAGAAAAGATAATGCTTACCTTTCCTTTTGGGATGTATGCCTTCAGATGAATGCCTTTTAAATTGTTTAATGTACCAGCCATTGTCTAATGGTACATGATGGCCATATTTTACTACATGGTAGGGGAATTTATTGAGGTATTTATGCATGATTTCTCTATCTTTGGTATCTCATTTGAAATATGTTTGTAGAATCTTCACAAGGTCCTAGAAAGATGTAAGCAAACCAATCTGGTATTAATCTTGAAAAAATGTCACTTTCTATCTATAAGGAAACAAAATGGAAAAGGAGTTGGTCCCTCAAGAAAGGAAAGGAAGCGAGTTTGCATTGTTAATCGAGTGTCAAAGGTCCCAGCAGCTCCATCAGGATAGACTCAAAGATTTGGAACATGGTGGGTGGTGGATGTTAGAAATAAATGGTATAGTAAGCATTCTATGTCCATGTATGCCCCTGATAAAATTGTTAACAAGGATAACTTGAGAAAAGAATTCCCGCACATGAATGGAGAATAGAGCAATTGAGGATAAACATTCTTTTGAAGAACTGATAAGGCATATATTGTATCTAATTAAAGAATTTTATATGAATTATGACACTTGGCAGCTTTATTTTGAAGTCCAAATTAGGGGACAGGTCATGAATCTTGAGGCACACCATCTTAATGCCATCTTGCGTACTCTAAAAACTGATCCTCAACAGCTAAAGTAGATAAACATTGTGCGACCATATTCTGTCATTTAACATATGATGAGAACTTACTCGAGAATGAATCTTTTTGGTTTATGCCCATATAAAGGATGGGTTTGAGATAAATGTTAGGCCGGTAATCAAATATGCTACAAAAAAAGGTCCAAAATCATCAATGTCATAGATATGGTTCTGGTGGGTTGCTGAATTGTTTTTTGGGGAGAAATGACATTTAAAAAAGGATTTGGATTAAAATCCATAGTTGGAGAGGTGTCCCGCTAATGTGACCAGAACTAGAGCTCTTAAGGTATCTCAAAGACCTATATTTATACTAGTTGAGAGCATGCTTGAGATAATAAGATTATGGCCTATATGTTTGGTCTACAGATATTATAGCTCTCAATTGGGATTAGGTAGCGACTAAAGAGGTATATAATAAGTGAAGCTGAATTATATATTGCATCACCATTCCAGATCTTACAAAAGATTAGGACAAATTTTGTGGAATCGATGGAGGATTATATTCCCACTAATGAGGATATACATCTACAAAACTCAAATATTGAGATCAATGATGATGCTAAGGTTGACCCAGACATGGGTAATAAGGGCTTAGGCCTTGATGTGGATGACGAAATGGAGGATTGACCAGGGATTCTTTCAAACATCTCACTTTTGCACTTGTTTTATTTTATCAAGCACTGGGATAGTGCTATATTTTCAATGTGGGATGCGAGAATTACTCTTGTTCTTTGATGCTTGTTCTATGTTGTTATGATTCTAGTATGAAGACCTTTCAGTAGTTTTGAACTCAGTCAATAATGAATAAATATTCTAACATACGGACCTATAATAGTTAGTAATCATTGGCAAAGTTCTTTAGTCAAGTCATTTCATTATTTTTTGTTTTTGGGTTCCTTGGCTTTTATTTTTGTTATTTTCCTGAAGATGGCCTTTGAACCAATTAGGATCAAGTTCTTATACTTTTTAATCTTAGGGGTAGAAATTTTTTTTGGAACAAGTGTTAATAATGAGTCATAGTTTGAGTACCTTTCTCAATGATGGATGGATGATGATCATCTTAAGAGAAAATTATTCATAGGGAGTGAGTAAAAAGTAGAACCTATTTACTAATCTAAAAGAAACTGCTCTTGTTGGGCGGTATGACTACATAATATAAGTTTTGATAAAGAAGCTTGCTGGAATAAAGTGAATGGCTATTCTTGAGGCACTTATGGTCTATTATGTGACTCTTTTATAATTTTAACTTAATTTTGAAATCTTGCTATTTATTGGTTGAGAGTTTATAAATATCCTTCTTGATATAAGTATGTGTGAATTTTGATGTCTAGATCTTGCCTGTTGTGTTTCCAAAGCCAAATAATGAATGTGTTGTTGTGATAGAGTAGTGCAATGAAAAGAATTAATCAAAAGTGAATCATGAATTGATGGCAAATAATGACAACTAAATATGTGCAAGCTAGCTTAAAGATATAGGGTGAAACAAGAGAGGTAAGAAGATAAAAAAATATGGAATATAGGTTGGTTGGATTTGAGTTCAATGTTAAGTGTGATGTATTAAAGCACTTAGGGATGATAGTCACTATTACTGCCTAGAATAGTACCTAACCGCCCCTTAGCCTACATTACAACTCTTTAAGTCCTATATGATCTTAAGCATTGATGATATTAGTGCAGTATTGCAATGAGGTCAAGCCTATGGTTCATCTTATGTAACATATGAATTCTTTGTGAGAGAGAGAAATAATGACTAAATATGGTTTACTCTCTTGTGGTGAGGGTGCATGTTTGATGATGGTAATGATACTTGTATGATCGCTTTGCTGAGTAATATCTGGTAGTTTTCAAACTTCATAGATTCAATTCTTGAGGTTAGTAAATCTTGAAGTAGTATTCAAGTGTTTTAAATAGCGAAGTGACATGCTTAGGATAGGACTTGATAATTCATATTAGTCATTGTGGTTTAAACTTGAGTATTCTGTTTTGGTTACTGATGTAAAACTAGTTGTGTTGAACATGAGTGTGAAGAGTCTCGAGGACTGTAAGACCCCGTAAAATTCTAAGCTTAACTCGAGAGCTTGAAAAGTGGTCCCAAACATAGAAATTTCAGCTAAGTGTTTATACTTAGAAGTATTTTAGCCTTCATAAGTTGGTGATCCTATTTCATGACCCTTATGACCTTAAAGTATCAATTTTTAGGTTTATTCATGATTAGAAATGTGAGTAGGTCACTATAGGAGAGTTCCAGATTTTTTAGACCTCGTTTGAACCGTGTTCAGATGACCAAAATAGTGGGTCGATGCAATCTCGACGTATTGCGTTGCTCATCGCATCGACAGTTAATTTTTCCCCCCAGCTTTCAGTGTAATTCTAGTGAACAAATGCAAACTCGATGTAGCGTGTTGGTCATCGCATTAATGCAATCAATGCGACACGTCGATCTATACATCACTGGACACGTTTTTAGTCATTAAAAGCCCACATTCAGAGGGGTATTTGGGTCACTATCCCACCCATTTTCATCCCCAAAACATAAAATAAAATCACCCTAGAGGTTAAATTGCACACTTTTTTTCAAATTCTCTCAAATTTACTCAAGAACAAACCCTATGGCTTTTAATTTCAAGAGCAATTCTTCAACAACAAACCATCAGTCTTCACGAAATAAAGCATCAAGGTACGTGAAATGTTCATCCAAGGGTTTCCTTCCACCCTTGGAGTTCAAGAAACTTATTTAAACTATATGTTAATTGATTTCATGAATTACATGTGGGATTTATGTGTATTCATGATTATGATATTAATTGTGTTCTAATCCATGGTTTATTTCAAGTTTTATGTGAAATTATTTATCGTGTGTGTAGTATCATATGAATTTCATATTAAAAGCCCTTGATTTTCGAATTAGGACTTGAAATTATGATGCTTACATGTTGTTTAGTATCATGTGCATAGATTGTGTTCCCCCAAGTTCTTGATAAATTGCTCATGCGAATTAAATGTGAAAATAATGACATGCTAGCATATGTGCAATCTTATATCTTACAAGTGTTTGATAAAATGCCTCTTTGAACGAGTTGTGAGCAAGTAAACATTGTTATGCTTTTCAACTTTATTCCATGCTTTACTTTTTATGCTATCAAGTCCTGGGGGTATTCAATACCCAAAAATATAGATGTTTACCTAGAGTTATAGTAGTTACAGAACAGTCTCAGTAGAGTCACGAACAGTAGTACTCAGTAATCAATCACAATCTCAGTTCAGTATATAGTTCAGAAATTAGTAGTATATTGTTAGTCAGCGGGACCTAGTAAACTCAGTTGAGTTCAGTTAGATAACACAATTATTAATAGTTAAGTCCATCCTAGTATAGTTTAGAAATTAGTTCAGTGTCTATTCAGTTGGGAGTAGGATTCAACACCGAGTGAACCCAAGGATGGGGACTCCCTTTGCAGTAGAGGGTGTGATCCTTAGGATTTATCCTTGCACTCTAGAACTATGTACAAAGCGTAGGTTGAGACATCAACCTGCCAGTTTAGGGTTGATGATGTGTTATACCTGCTAGTTACGGGTACCGCCATTCTCATTCAGAGCACCTGCCAGATGAGGGTGACTCAACACTTATCTTTACCCATGGCATGGTACTGATACCCTTCTAGTTGGGGTTACAGGTTGTACCTCAATCAGTTTAGAGAAGGACATGTCAGTTAGATGATTACCTCCCACAGTTTCAGTTTCTGTCTTAGTATAGAACTCAGTTTAGTTATACAAAATTAGGACTATCAGACACATTCACCCAACTCAGTATAGAACTTAGATTAGTTCTACAGAATTTGGACTGTCAGAAATAGTCACCCAGCTATCTGTAATACAGCTATCAGTAAACTCAAATATCAGTCATTCAGTTATCAAAACTCAGTATCCAATGTTACTATTATCTCAGACACAGTATATGTAGATATGTGCACACTATTGCATAATTAGTGTTTAATTGTTTCATTTATAGATGTACTCTTCTTCAGTTGTATTCATGTTATTTATTCTGTTATTGTTCATACATATGAACCCTTTCATACCAGCCTACCTCACTTAGCATATCAGTATATTCAAAGTACTGACGTATACCTTATTTTTATGCTATGATGTCTTATATCATAGGTTCAGATGCATGAGCTCCTGATCATACTTCGCAGTCCATCCCATCAGCAACAGACTTAGTGGTGAGTCCTCATACTTCGAGGACAAAGTTGTTATTTTAGTATTTTAGTACATTTTTAGTAGTTGGAGTTAGTTGTGGGCTTGTCCCATCAACTCTATTTTAAGACATTTCAGTTAGAGGCTTATCAGACTAGATTATTTCAGACAGACATTTAGATTTCAGTTTCTACATTATCAATATTTGATGTTCAGATATGAACCTTATGGCAATATTAGTCCATTTTTCGTATTTTATTATTATTATTTAGATATTGCAGCAGCCACCAGTCATGGGTTAGCTTGTGGTCATTTGGGATTATGAGCACCGTGTGACATCCGAGTGTAGACTCAGCGTGTTACAAACTTGGTATCAGATCCTAAGGTTCAACAGAGTCCTAGAAAGTCTGAAAGCCACATCTAGTAGAGTCTTGTGCATGGATGTGTTGTGCGCCACACTTATAGACAAGAGGCTATGAGGAATTTAGAGAAAGTTTCCCTTCTTTTAGTGTTCATATCGTGTGAGTAAGCATGAGATCAAGTTACAGTCTTAGTCTAGTCCTTTTGTTACTTCCGTTTACAGAACATACCTCCCAAAAAGAATAATGGAAGAAGAACAGGAAATTAGCCAGCACCTTAGCCCATTCAGGCAGATCCCCTAGATGAGCATGTCTCCCATGCTGAATTTAGAGCTTTTTCATTACCCTAGCCAATTCTATTGTAGCTCAAAATGTAAGGCCAGCTACTATTCAGGCCAACCCAATGGCCAATACTGTTGTAGCCAGAATTTAGGACTTCACCCGAATGAACCCTCCCGCTTTTACTGGGTCTAAGTCAGATGAGGAATCACAAGTATTCCTTGATCAGGTGCAAAAAGTCACAGATATTATGGGGGTGATTACTAGTGAGAGTATTGAGTTAGCCATATATCACTTTTAGGATGTAGCTTACTCATGGTTCAAGCAGTGGAAGGCAGAGAGGTTCGATGACGTAGAGCCTATAGAATGGGAGAAGATTACCACTGCTTTTATAGATAGGTTCTTCCCACTGGAGTTTAGGAAAGATAAATTTCTGGAGTTCATTAATCTGAAGTAGGGCAATATGACAGTGAAAGAGTATTCCTCAAGTTTACACAGCTTGACAGACACGCTCCTCACGTGGTAGTAGATAGCAGATCTAAGATGACTAAGTTTATGTCTGGCGTGTCTAACAGTATAGTCAAGGTGTGTAGGATAGCAATACTGATTAGGGAGATAGACATATATAGGATCATGATCCATGATCAGTAGATAGAGGAGGCTAAGAATAGGGAGAAGGAGAGGGACAAAAAGAGAGCTAGAACATGTAGCTTCAACTTTGCTCAGCCTAAGTCAGAAGGTGGAAAACGTTCTCAGTTCTACCCAAAATCTTCAGGTCCAGCTCTGTCCTTAGTTAGTGCTCTAGTGACAAAATTCAGAGACGCCAATAAAGATAGGGCACCAGCCTTAAGCTTTTGGGTAGTGTTAGTAGTGCTCAAAAAAACCATCTTTGCCAAAAATATGGCAGAAACAACCAGGGTGTCTGTAGGGCTGGCAGTGATGTATGTTTCAAATTTAGCAAGCTAGGCCATAGGGTTAGAGATTGTTCTCAGTTGGTTTATCAGGGTCAGTATAATCGTTCTTCATCTTAGTCCAATCGCCCAAATCAATAGGGTGCTGCTTTCAGTGCCACTAGTGGACAGCGCCCAAACAGGCTTTATGCACGTCAGTTCCATAGGATCAAAAAAATTCTCCTAATATGGTCATTGGTACATTACAAGTTTAGCATTTGCACGTTTATGCTTTACTAGATATAGCTGTTAACTTCAGAGTCAGTCTCAAAGTCCTAGCAGAGCCTTTCTCAGTCTCTACCATAGTAGGTAAATCTATCATAGCCCGATGGGTATACAGGAGTTATCCGATCATGGTATCTCTATAAGTTACTTCAATAGACTTAGTATAATTAGATATGATAGATTTTGATGTCATTCTTAACGTAGATTGGCTTCATTCATGCTATGCTTCAATTGACTGTAGAAATAAAGACGTCCATTTTTAGTTTCTGAATAAACCTATCCTTGAATGGAGGGATAGTACTTCAACACTTCGGTTTTAGCTTGTTTCATACCTTAGGGCAAGAAAAATGATATCTAAGGGATATGTCTATTATCTCATTCAAGTTCAAGACTCTAGTTTAGAAACCCCTAATCTTATGTCAGTATCAATAGCATGTGAATTTCCTGATGTGTTTCCCAAAGATCTTCCTAGGGTTTCTCCTAAAAGGGAAATTGACTTCGGAATTGACCTTTTTCCAGGTACTCAGCCCATTTCCATTCCTCCATACAGAATGGATCCAATAAAACTCAAAGAATTAAAAGAACATTAAAAGGATCACCTAGATAAAGGATTTATCAGACCCAATGTATCCCTTTAGGGTCCTCCAGTTCTATTCATGAATAAAAAAGAAGGTTTTCTCAGGATGTGTATAGACTACCGTCAGTTAAATAAAGTCACTGTGAAGAACAAGTATCCACTTTCCAAAATTGATGAATTATTTGACCAACTTCAGGGTGCCAGTTACTTCTCTAAGATAGACCTCAGATCAGGCTATCATCAGCTCAGGGTCAGAGAATGTGATATTCTAAAAATAGCTTTTAGATCTCGGTATGGCCATTTTAAATTCTTAGTCATGTCATTTGGTCTTACCAATTCTCCAGAAGCCTTCATGGACTTGATGAACCATGTGTTCAAGAAGTACTTGGACATATTCATCATAGTCTCCATTGATGATATTTTTGTCTACACCCGTAGTGAAAATTAACATGCAAACCATCTTAGAATAATATTACAGACCCTTAGAGCCCATCAGTTATTCACCAAATTTAGTAAGTGTGAATTTTGGCTAAGGTCAGTATCTTTCCTTAGCCATATAGTTTCTAGTGATGGCATTAGATTGGATCCTCAAAAGATCAATGTAGTGAGAAACTATCCCAGACATATCTCTCAATCAGATATTGGGAGTTTCTTGGGTTTGGTTGTATATTACCAATTGTTTGTCGGGGGATTCTCATCTATTGCATCTCCCATGTCCTGATTGATTCAAGAAAAAGTCAAATTCCAATGGTCAGATTCTTGTGAGAAAAGTTTTTAGGAGTTGAAGACTCAACTCACTACAACCCCAGTTTTGACTCTACTAGATGGTTCAGATGGGTTTTTGTTATATTGTGAAGATAACAAAGTTGGTGTAGGGTGTGTTTTAATGTAGAGAGGTAAGGTCATAACCTATGGCTCTAGACAACTTAAGCCCCATTAAAAGATTTACCCCATTCATGATCTTGAGCTAGCAGATGTGGTGTTTTCCTTACAGATTTGGAGGCATTATTTATATAGGGGACGTGTAGATGTGTTCACAGACCATAAAAGCCTACAGTATATGTTTTTTAGAAAGATTTGAACCTACGTCAGAGAAGGTGGTTAGAGTTGTTGAAAGACTATGATATGAGCATCCTGTATCATCCAGGCAAAGCCAATGTAGTGGTTGATGCTCTCAGTTGGATTTCTATGGCTATTGTTGCTCACGTAAAGGATAATAAGAAGAAGTTAGTTCAGGAAGTTCATCAGCTTGCCTGACTAGGTGTCCGCTTAGTCGATTCCACAGAGAGAAGTATGTGAATACAGAATAGTTTAGAATCATCACTGTTTTTTGAAGTAAAGAAAAAGAAGGACAGAGATCCTAGTCTAGTCAAGTTGAAAGAGTCAGTTAGAGATCAAAAGGTAGAGGTTTTCTTCTAAGGGGGAGATGGTGTGTCACGTTGCCAGGGTTGGTTATATGTGCCAGATGTAGATGACTTGAGGCAACAAATTCTTACAAAATCGCATGGTGTGCATTGCTCTATTCATCCAGGGGCCACTAAGATGTACCATAATTTGTGGGAGGTTTATTAGTGGATTGGGATAAAGAGAGACATTATATAGTTTGTGACTAAGTGCTCAGCATGTCAGCAAGTTAAGATTAAGCACAAATAACCTTATTGTTCCATGCAAGAGTTCATTATTCCCACGTGGAAGTAGGAGGAAGTGAACATCAACTTTGTAATGGGTTTGCGCCATACTCATCATTAACATGATTCAATTTGGGTCATTATAGACAGAATGACCAAATCAACTTATTTCTTACCATTTCATACCTCTTATTCAACGGAGGATTATGCTAATCTCTATGTTAGAGATTTGGTCAGATTGTACGGAGTTCTATTGTCATTATCTCAAATAGAGATACCCAGCTCACCTCTTACTTTTGGAAAACCTTCTAAAAGGGTCTTGGTACCTAAGTTCACCTCAGTACAGCCTTTCACCATCAGACAGATGGTCAAGCAGAGCAGACCATTCAGACTTTTAAAGATATGTTAAGAGCGTGTGACATTGACTTTAAGGGTTGTTGGGATAAGCACTTGCCTTTGATTGAGTTTGCATATAATAACAATTATCATTCCAGCATTCAGATAGCTCTATTTTAGGAACTTTATGGGAGGAGATATAGATCTCCCATTGGTTGGTTTAAAATAGGTGAGTCTACAGTGGTAGGGCCTAACTTAGTATTTGATACCTTAGAAAATGTTCAGTTGATTAGGGAAAGGCTTAAGACAACTCTGAGCAGAAAGAAATCGTATGTAGATGTACGAAGAAAGGATCTCGAGTTTGATATTAAAGATTATATGTGTTTGAAAATCTCTTCAATAAAAGGAGTAAAGAGGTTTGGCAAGAAGGGGAAGCTCTGTCCCCGATATGTCGGTCCTTATCTAATTGTCAGCAGTTTTAGAAAGGTAGCTTACGAGCTTGATTTTCCTTCAGACTTAACTTTAGTACATCCAATGTTTCATGTCTCCTTATTAAAGAAGTAAATAGGAGACCCAGCTATTGTAGTCCCTATAGATGGTATAGATGTTCAGAACAGCCTCTCTTATGAGGAAATCCCAGTCGAAATTCTTGACCATCAGGTTCACAGATTGAGGAACAAAGAAGTTTCATTAGTCAAAGTTATTTGGCAGAATCAGTCCATTGAGGGACATACTTAGGAAGTATAAGTAGATATGCAAACCAAGTATCCTCACCTCTTATCCGTGAACTCAGACTCAACTCAAGGTAATAATTTTCCTTGAACATATTCATTTCCATGCTCAAATTACCTTTATAACACTATATCAGTTCAGTTTCATAGCATTTTCATATCATGCATACCTTCATGAAATAGCTCAGTCATGTGTCATGTCTTTAGAACTCATTCATGCTTCAGTTATGCATGTTCAGTATAAGGATCTCATTATATCAGTACTTTTAGTCAGGTAATGATGCTTTAGTTGTGTGTGTTCAATATATAAATTTAGTATATTAGTATTCTTAGCTTACTCAGTCTCATTCGAGGATGAATGTTCCCAAGGGGGAGATATTGTAAGACCCCATAAAATTATAAGCTTAACTCAGTCTTTTAGAGCTTGAAAAGAAGTCCCAAACTTAAAAATTTCAGCAAAGTGTTTATACTTAGAAGTATTTTAGCCTTCGTAAGTTGGCAATCCTATTTCACAACCCTTATGACATTAAAGTATTGATTTTCAGGTTTATTTATGATCAGGTATGTCAGTAGGTCACATCAGGTGAGTTTTGGAATTTTTGTACCTCATTTGAACCATGTTCAAGTGACTAAAATAGTGGGTCAACATGATCTTTATGCGTCGCTCTCCCATGGCGTCGACAGTTAACTTTTCCCCCAGCTTTTAGTGCAATTCTAGTTAACCAATATGAACACGATGCGGTATGTTGGTCATTGCATTGATACCATTGACGCGGCGCATTGTTCTAAGCGTCACTGGACACGTTTTTAATTATTAAGAGCCCGCATCCAAAGGGGTGTTTGGGTCATTATCCTACCCGTTTTCAGCCCTCAAACATAGAATCAAAAGACTCTAGAGGCTAAATTGCTCATTTTCTTGCAAATTGTCTCAAATTTACTCAAGGACAAACCCTAGGGCTTTTAATTTCAAGAGAAAATCTTCAAGAACAAACCATCAGCTTTCTCAAAATCAAGCATCAAGGTATCTGAAGTGTCTATCCAAGGGTTTCCTTCCACCCTTGGAGTTCAGAAACTCTTTTAAACTACAAGTTAATTGATTTCATGAATTCCATGTGGGATTAGAGTGTATTCATGATTATGATATTAATTATGCTCTAATCCATGATTTATTTTATGTTACATGTGAAATTATTTATAAAGTGTGTAGTATCATGTGAATTCATATTAAAAGCCCTTGATTTTTGAATTGGAATTTGAAATTATGATGCCTACACGTTGTTTAGTATCATGTGCATAGATTGTGTTTCCCCAAGTGCTTGATAAATTGCTCATGTGAATTAAATGTGAAAATCACGACATGCTAGTATATGTGCAAGTTTATATCTTACAAGTGTTCAATAAAATGCCTCTATGAATGAGTTTTGAGCAAGTGAAAATTGTTATGCTTTTCAAGTTTATGCTATGCTTTACTTTTCATGCTATCGAGCAGTACTCAGTAATCAATCACAGTCTCAGTTATGTATACAGTTTGGAACTCAGTAGTATTCCAATAGTCAGTAGCACCCAGTAAACTCAGTTAAGTTCAGTTAGATAGCACGATCAGTAATAGTTCAGTCCAGCTTAGTACAGTTTAGAAATAAGTTCCGTGTCTATTTATTTGGGAGTAGGATTCATCATTGAGTGAACCCAATGTTGGGGACACACCTGCCAGCAGAGGGTGTGATTCTTAGAAGAAGTCCTTGTACCAGAACTACGTAGCCAGCGAAGGTTGAGACATCAACCTACCCATTAAAGGTTGATGAGGTCTTCTATATGCCAGTTGAGGGTACCACCATTCTCATTCATAGCACCTGCTAGATGAGGATGAATCAACACTTGTCTTTACCCGTGGCACGGTACTGACACCCTTCTAGCTGGGGTTATAGGTTGGACCCTAATTAGTTCATAGAGGGGCATGTCGATTAGATAATTATCTCCCATAGTTTCTGTTTCAGTTTCAGTATGGAACTCAATTCAGTTCTACAGAATCAAGACTGTCAGACATAGTCACCCAACTCAATATAGAACTCAAATCAATTCTACAAAATTTGGACTGTCAGAAACAGTGACCTAGCTATCAGTAATGTAGTTATCAATAAACTCAGAAATATGTCATTCAGTTATCAAAACTCAGTATGTAGTGTTACTATGATCTTAGACACAGTATATGTAGATATGTGCACTATATTGCATAATCAGTGTTTCATCATTTTCAGTTATATATGGACTCTCCTTCGTTGTATTCCTGCTATTCAGTTAGTTATTGTTCAAGCATATGAACCCTTACCTATCAGCCTACCTCACTTAGCATATCAGTACATTCATAGTACTAACGCATACCTTTCTTTTGTGCTATGATGACTTATATTGTAGGTTCAGATGCATGAGCTCCTGATCGTACTTAGCAGTCCATCCCATCAGCAGAAAACTTAGTGGTGAGTCCTCATAGTTCGAGGACAAAGTTGTTATTTCAGTATTTTAGTATGTTTACAGTAGTTGGAGTTAGTTGGGGGCTTGTCCCATCAACTCTATTTTTAGAAAGTTCAGCTAGAGGCTTATCAGACTAGATTATTTCAGATAGACGATAAGATTTTAGTTTTCCAATTATCAGTATTTGATGTTCAAATATTAACCTTATGGTAATATCAACCTATTTTTTATATTTTATTATTATTATTATTTAGATATTGCAGCAGGTAACATGCATGGGTTTGCTTAAGGTCCTTCGGGATTATGAGCACTGTGTGACATCCGGGTGCAGACTCGAGGCGTTACAAGGATGAACTAGATTATACATGTGGGATGGTGATCTTGGGCATATTTATATGTCCAAATGCAAATTATTTCCAATACTTTTGTCTATTTGGTTAGATACGTTACGTATATATTCACTTGATTAAACTTAAATTATATTCGTGAATAGAGGTATATGATTAGTGTTTTAGATTGATAATCTTGTGAAAATTGAGCATTATTTAGTGTGAATGACAAGATTATGGATGATTGATGGATTAGGATCAATATCAGGAGATAAGACGGGCTTAATAAGAGGTTAAACGACTACTACAAGGCATGGGACATGAATAAAAGTAGAGAGATTATACTATAGTAGGAAATAGGAGTTTGAAACACGCTCCATGTCATGGATGCTAAGCTCTATTTTATTAGCATGGAAAGAAGATCGAAAACTGAATGGAAATAAATAGTAATAGTGTGTGATAAGGGAATTCCACGCCACTTGAGCCACGAGATAGGGGAGTGGCACGCCAGTTGAGCCATGTAATAAGGGTGTGGCACAAAAGGGTGTTCTAGATAGCTTTTACTATTCTACTATAAATAGGACACTGGTTTTACTTACTAGGATTATTATGTATTTTTGGAGAGGGAGAAAAATACATGAGGGCTTAGATTTATGCTTCTTCACTACTTATCTATTCCACTTCAATTATTTTGTGAATACTTTGAATTCTATGATGTTGATTTCGGACATGAGTGTTTCAAACATGAGTGGCTGATAACCTTTGGTCTAGATTGAGGTTGAATTCATGATAGCATTTCATATTCTTTAGTTGATTAAATGTTGGATTATCATATGGGTAGTTCTTTAACTCTTACTTTTACTATTTCGATGCTTGGACACCATTAAAATACATCTACACTCCTCTTATGAACCTGGAAAGAGAATCATTAGGATAGAACAACAAATTTAAGGAACTAGTTCTAATCTTTTATGGATAAAAAATTTGATTCACGTCTAGGATAGGAATATACATAGAATGCCTTGTTTGGTTTAAATACAGGAAAATAGTTTAAGGCATGTAAATTGGATTACTGCATCCCCACTCAATGATGTATTGCTATATCCTTTTAGGTAGATTATCAGAGGTTTGGAAGACCATAATTATATTATCGACCCTATGAATCAACAACCTGATAAACAACATAACTAATGAAAGAGTAACAATATACATGATTATTGAGAGTGCCTTGACCCTAGAATTTCCCCTTGATAGTGGTTACAACCTTGCTCATACTGTGATTGTTACATTTTATTACCTTTATGTACTATTAGTTTTTTGTAATTTCATAAACCATCTTGATATATCACAATACCTATTTGAAATATTATTAATGACTTAATTAAGTGAATTTCTAAATGATTAGTCCCTGTGGTTTCGATATATATATCTCTTACAGATATACTATATTACTTGTTAGACCACATCCACTTGCATGTGCATTTGGATGCAACAAGTCCTTATGGTTTCCTCTTTAATCATGACCTGCAGGGACAAACTACATCTATGTACCATACCTTAAAAACAAGTTTCTTTCTACGTTATTTCACCAACACACTCCACATTAATTAATCTGATTTCATAACAATGACATAATAATGATATTAGCCAACACTTGTAATAACCTCAAGATTATACAAAGGTTAATTGAAACTTGATTACACTTATATAAAGTAACCAAGTCATTTTGCCCTTTTTCATTACATAACACATGCATCAAAAAGTAATACTAATGAATAGCTAATATGTATATATAACACAAATTGGATTAAACTACGTAACCTCGCCTTCCTTAATCTAAGTTTGAACCACTCAACTAAGCTTGTGCCTTTCCTTTTAGTGCAACTTTCTCTTGATTTTGATCTAAAAACACAAATAAAATAAACTATCAAACCAATAACATATACTGTTGAGGTTTAAAACCCAATCCTGACCCTTAAATCCAAGTTCATGATCATTTATCTCCTATTCTAGGGTTTTTCTACAATAATTGATCTAAAATCTACTAATTTATTGTTACTTAAGTGAATTAACAACATTCTAGGGTAAATTATTAATAAATAACCAAAAGCCCAAGGGTTTTCATCTAAATTACCCATTTTCACTAGAAAATCAATTATTACAAGACAAAATCCTCCCCAAGAACACTTAAACTAGCAATTCTAAGGTTATTATTTAACCCAAATACTAGTTAATGGAAATTTATTAATTATGTTATCAATGAAATATGATGAAATTTGGTTAGGATCTCCCAAAATTACCTCTCCTTTTCCCCGAAAAGTGTATTTATAAAAATGAATGTTTTTAGAAAATTTCTAGTTTAGTCAGCAAATTACGTTGCAATAGTGATATCTTATGTCATTATAGCTGGAATTTTTTCATTTTGAGCATGAAAATATAGCGATATGAAAGTCACTATAATGAAATGGGCAAGGAAGAATGTGAGGCTTGCTCCCAAATTTTCCTTTTTCTCAACACACCTCAACCCACAATATTTCGAGTCTTGACAAGGCTGATTTTGTGAGTATTACTTCCCCAATTTAAATTCCCAGCAGTTCTATGGGTTTTCTATCATCTTAAATAACATAAACTTAAGTCCAATCCCACCTCATTTATCCAATCCATTTTTGGATTTCCCTTGACCATACCTCACTCAGATTTTGTCTCGTACTTACCTAGCCTAAAATTTTAAACTTCAAATCTGGGGAAAATCTTAACCCAAATTTTTAAATGAGAAAATTATCCGTAATAATGGAAATTTCCTTTATAGGAACTCATATTGTACTTACATTTACAACACTGACAATCCTCTCCTACCGACACACTCATTTCCTTAGGTTATTTCTTATACCTCAAACTTAACCACAATCCAAAGTTCTTGATAAGGACTTACTACTTTTATGCCTTTGGTAATTTAATTACCTTTATCTAACTCTATTACCCTTATGGAGGGATATTCTTAGTCTACCCTGCAATACATCATCTCTACTTATGTAGGTTCTTTCATGATTCCTTAACTCTATTTGTTCTACTAATTTTGACTATTAGTCCACACTTATGCTCTCTTCTCATTCATTAGTTTTTATAGAGTTCTCTTAGGTCTTATGAGCAAACTATCTTAACTCTAATTTGCTCCAACCTCATTCGATTGTCCACTTACCCTCACATTATTCCCTTAATACCCTCATACTTTCCCAACTCACTTTAATCTTCCCAAAACCACCTTTGTCAGTAAGAAGGACTGTACATATTAAAATTAATAAGAATACATTATTATTTACAACATAAATTGGTTATTAAAATTCGGTAAATCCAAACACTGACCCTGAAGGTCTAATACATGAAAACTCCAAATATTAATAACATTATTACAAGCATATAGCTCAAGTTTACTAAATTTAATCATAAGCTACATCACAGATGAAGTACATTGCTACTGAGAGGAGGAATTGATCCTGTGTGAACTAAACTTCTCCTCCCACCATATTCTCGTTAGGTATGCCTTAAGATTTCCATCATAGAGTGTAGCCTTTGAAACCTCATAGCTACAGGTTTGGGGGTTTTTTTGGGTGTTTTTGGTGGAAAGGATGACTTAAGGAGACTTTAATAAATAAGGGTTTTAAACAAAATTTGAGTTGGCTCTGCCCGAGGTACTGTTACAATGATTGATTTATTATTGCGGCAATAGGAAGTAGGCTGGACCAAATTTCTTTAATTCTAAGCCCAATTGTGTTGGGAAATGCTTTTTCCCCATGGATTACATTTTATTAGGTCTTGTTAGAGTATTTTATTCATTGCAAAAATTTTCAGAAAATTTTTTGACGTAATGATTTTTGGGTTGTTACATTTTCTAATTTGATTTAGTACATTAGAGTTTGAAGTATATGGTTTTGACATCTTAAATCCTTCCACAATTTTTATGTAAATAACATTATCAAGTGAATAATATAGATAAGTTATAACCAAAACTATTAGATGTATTTTAATATTATGCTCAACTAAACTGATAAGATATCTAATATTGTTGGAACAATAATAAGTGAATATGTTTCTTCAAAATCAGCAATGGGCCTTTTAGAGAATCCTTGTGAAACAAGGCATGCATTATATCTTTAAATGTTATTTCTATTATTTTTACTACATAAAGACCCATATATAGCCAACAGGTTCTATACCATCAGGTCTTTGGACTACTGGTGCAAAATCCTTCCGTTTAGCAATTTCAATTTTGTTGAATTGCCTCTTACCATTTTTATGAATCATATCTTTATTGATATTTTTAGATAGATAAAGGACATTCCTTCTCATCACAATCTTTTATAATAGTAAATACATAATTATATAGAAACATATTAACCACCATAATATTTAATCAATTCAGATCTATTATTTCAGAAGTTAAACTCATTGATATATCTTTATTCATTTGAGTATCGGATTCATTGATTTCCTTAGAATTATCAGGATTGATCAAATTTTGAATCTCTTCATAAAATTCTTTCATAGTGTCACTTTGATCATTTATAATGCTGTTTTCTAGAATTTTTATCCTTGGAACCTAATGGCCTACTACAATTCAAGATGGTATAATATTGAGAATCTATGACAATAGAAAATGGTTTACTGATACATCAATTCAAATACGCACATTTTCTTATATAAGTTAGTTATACTTATCTAATTAGTAAATATATATGTATTTCATTTACTATTTTTTGGAGATGGATTATCTTCTAGACCTTCATTTCACACATAAGGGAGCATGGATCAAAATGAGATAATAATGGAATTTTCTATGCATTTTATCTTTTATATTTTTTGTCCTCTCCTGCTAATTGTAGCAAATTTATTTTATCAAATTAGCAAGCTAACAAATATCATGGACATAACTTATTGTGGATATGTTATATATTGTTTTTATGATGATAAGTTGATAACAAGGGATCAGGTCCCTGGGTCTTTGAATTTCTATATCTTGTTTTGATAATGAGCAGCTAACAATAAGGGACCAGGTCTGTGGGTCTTTATTAATCCAGTACAACTGTCACTGTCCTACATAGTTTTGTCTTCTAATGTAACAAACTATGCAGATGATCTTGTACCCATTAGGATACCTGGCCCAATCAAATTTCTACCCTAATCATTATCCCACTATAAAAGGAAAAGAATTCTTCTCAATTGGTGAGATTTTGCAAGATCAAAAAATAGAAGAGGGAAAGAGGCAAAAACAAAACTTTGTAATATTACTCAAGTTCTTGATTTCTGCATGTACTGAAAGAGTAAGTGTTCTTGAGTAAAGCTATGGTCTAGAATTAAATTACTTGTGTTATAAGAGTAATGCTCCTATCTTGTGTTCTTGAGAGTGCTTAGGTAGAGTTACTTGAATTTATTATTGGTTATAGTTAATCAATATCAAGGTGAGTTCTTGGCAGAGTTGTCAAGGTAGGCTTATAGTAGATTTATTACAAGCAGGTGGAACATTAGTGTTATACCCCGTATGTTTCTAAGCAAGGAGACGAACCATTTTTCCTACATATGAAATCTCCTATCCTGTGATTCATACTTGAGTACATGACTTTCAATGAGTATCCTAGTGATAAGATAGCTTATGATACATTAAGCATGTTCATATGAGTTACTTAAGGTAATACAAGCTAAGAGTTTTTGAATCCATCAAGTTTTAGTGTTCGATTTCATAAGGGTCATATTTTATTGAGTATAACTCAATTTTAATGTGGTATTTATGCATAGTTCTACCCACCAAATTATAGAGAATTGAATTAGCTTTCCAATGATACCAATTTCATCAAAACCTAACACTCGAGCTAGGAGTTATGGCTTTGCGAAGTAGAGTGCATCGCCTAACCAATTGCATATAGCCACTGGAAAGCATATGCGATAGCATATGTGCTGCCTATGTAAATATAGGTGATAGCATATGTGGTGCCTATGTAGATATAGGCGATAGCATATGCGGCGCCTATGTAGATATAGGCGATAACATATGCGGCGCCTATGTAGATATATGTGATATCATATGCGGCGCCTATGTAGATATATGGGATATCATATGCGGCGCATATCTTATGGTTTCAAGTGACTTAAACACTCTTTTTTGAGTTATTTTGAGGGTAATTAAGTCTTTTAACACTCCTTACACGTCCCTAAACTTAACCTTACAAAATATATAGCTCCTAATTACATTACAACCCTACTAACATTTTAAGTTTATCATCCAAGAGCACTAAAAGAGAAAAACAACTAGGGTTGCATAATTAAGCTTGAAGATCCAATTTCAAGGAAATTCCTCCATCAATCATCAAGAATCTTCCTTATAAGGTATGTGTGAGTTGATTCATGGACTGCTTTCATCCATGAAGCTCAAGAACCATCTTCTAAATTTTGTATTATGATGTTTATATTGTTGGTGGTTGATGTTCATGTGGTTGGAGTTTGATGATGCCTAAGATGGGATCTTTGTATGTTTTGTGTGAGGATATTGTGGTATTTAATGTATACATATATGAAATTGGTTGTTGAATATTTGTAATCATGATGAATCCACCTATGCCTAAGATGAGCATGTAAGGTGTTTGTGAAAATACCTAAGGGAATAGAAATCATGCTTTTATGACATAATAAGTTCTAAATGACTATTCCATGTTCTAAGTTTATGTTCAACGTGATCCCCATGCTATTGTCTTGAATTGAAGATATTGTATGAGATGCTCATGATATTGTTGTGATATGGAATGACCATGTTATTGAAGCCATTCAAGTATATACATGTTGTGTGTATTCCCTACCATGTGATATTTTGTTGAGAATCATTCTTATTATGAAATCCTTACTTGTGATATTGTGAATTGTGGACGCTACTCTTATGATCAAGTCAGTCATGTGTGTTAGTTTCCTTCCATCGAGTCCTGGGGGTACTTGTACCCGAAAACTATAGTTGTGTGCCTAGAGCTAGTGTTCTATTTCAAGACATCCTCAGTCAAGATATGCTCGATAGATTTCACTTAGTCACGTGACTCAGAAAAACTCAGAATCTCAGTAGTTCAGTAGTCCCAGTATTTTTAGTACTCTCAGTCAAACCTCAGATCTCATGTAGCTTTTCCGTCAGTCAATGGAACTCAATGAATTCAGCTTAGTTCAACTAAGAAAATATTATCAGATTAGTTAATCAGTTTATAAATTAGTTCAGTTTAGTTAGTCAGTTCAGCGCAGTTAATCTTCTTAGAGTATTTTAATTGGAAGTAGGGACTAGCACCAAGCGAGTGTAGGGATAACGGTTTTTCCCGTTATAAAGGCAGAGTCGTTAGCAGCAATCCATGTACTCTGAAATTGGATAGCCAGCGCAGGACTGGAGTCACCCATTAGATTAAGGCTATACTTGACTATTATATTGCCTTAGGCTTGATTTCCTGTTCAGGGTCAACCGTCAGAGAGGCTTGACCATAGTAAAGGTCTTTACCGATGGCATGGTATTGACAACCTTCCAATCAGGGAAAAGATTGGACCCCACTAGTATAGTATCAGGGCATGTCGGTTAGGTTACTACCTTCCACAGTCATAGCTACAGCTACAATTTCAGTATCAGTCTTCAGAGTAGAAATCAGGAATCAAAACTGTCAGATACGGTCATTGATCTTAGTAAGGAACTCAGATAGTTCCATTGATTCCTAGACCATCCCGTTAGATAATCTTGATCCCATATTCAGATGCTTATTATTAGATATAAAGGTTACCCGGTAGAAAGGCTTGATCTCAATCTCAAATTCAGTCGAGTATTCTGATTATCAATTTCAGAGATCACTCATTATCTAGGACTGATCTCAGACTTAGATGTTCAGATACAGTTTGGAACTCAGATAGTTTTCCCCAGAATTAGGACTATTAGATGCAGTCATCCATGTTATCAGTCATTCAGTATCTCAGTATCACGAAACTCATATTGTTGGAGTTCAAACTCAAGTAGTCAGTATCTCCACGAGTTCAGTTGCAGTTACATATGTATGTATGCATTCTCATGTTCATACTAGTCAACATGTTCATGTATATAAACCCCATGCATTTAGCCTACCCCTACGCATACTCAGTACTTTAGTTGTACTGACGCATTTGCGCTATGGTGCTTTCTTTTTATGTTACACCATAGGTTCTGAGGTGCAGTTTCCAGATCAACAGTAGCAGTTCAGTAAGTACTGACTTCTCATCTTTTGAGGACATGATCGTTACATTTATTATTCCAGTATTTCAGTTTATTTTCAGTTTAGGGAGTTAGTTGGAGACATGTTCCTTCAACTCCTTATTCAGACAGTTTAGAGGCTTTTATACGATTATAGAGTTTTCAGATTTAGACTTTAGTATTTTCAGTTTTGTTTTGGTACTATGATACCACCTTATTTTAGATATTTTATTATTCAAGATTGAACCTTACACCCTTTTTGTTCATGTTTCCACATTTTATATGTATATTATACTGTTACAGGTACAGTATCAGTCATGGGTTAGCTTGTGGTCCTTTGGGGTCATGATCACTGTGTAGCATTCCAGTTCAGAAAATCGGGGTGTTACAATTAGAGTTAGGTTCAAATTGAGTCTGTAATCAAGAGTTTGATTATTGTAAATTGTTGAGGTCCTGTGAGGGCAAGTTGTGGGTTTTTCTCCCATTGACCAAGAAGGTTTCCATGTTAAATATTTATGTTGTTTACTTTGTTTCATGACTTTAGTTTTTTATTACTTTATTAATTTATATCCTGTGATTGACTCTAAGGGACCTGGTCACTCATAGTGTGATGTAACCACCATATTTTATCAATTGGTATTATAGCTAGAGCTTTTTAAAAGGTTAATACCTAGAGTGATTTGGTTATCATAGCTACTTCACCTAATCTAGAAGAAGGGCAATCTACCACTAGACTACCTAGATTTAGTGAGAAGTTCTATGGGTGGTAGAAAACAAGGATGTATAACTTGATTATGGCTGAGGAAAATGAGCTGATCGATGTAATATTGGATGGTCATCATGTGCCAATTAGAGAGGTCAAAAAAGGAGATATAACTAGAATGGTTGTTAAAAGTAGGAGAGAGTATGATGATAACGACAAAATCAAAGTTGAGAAGAATTATAAGGCCAAGAATTTTCTAGTTTGTGGCATAGGGACTGATGAATAAAATAGGATACCTCCATGTGAAAATGCTAAACAAATTTGGGATTGCTTGAAGACTGCTCATGAAGGAACCAATTATGTGAAGGATTTAAAAGTTGATATATTGATTACTTAGTATGAAACCTTTACCATAAAATAAGGAGAAACAATCCAAGAGAATCTTACAAGATTCACTTCAATCACCAATGAGTTGCACCACTTAGGAGAAGTAATTCCTTTGTATAAATAGGTGAAATAAATTTAGGGGTTCTTCCTAAATAATGGGAAAGCAAAGTGGATGCTATCACCGAGGAAAAGAACCTGAAAAATTTCACTATGGAAGAACTTATTCGTAATCTAAAGACACATAAACTCAAGAAGCATCAAGGTTAAGAGAAGAAGGAAGTAAAAAGGGAAAAGTTTCTAGTTTTGAAGGCTGCAAAGTCTGACTCAAGTGAAGAGGACACAGATGTTTCCTTTTTCACATAAAGAATTATTAGAGTAATGAAGAAAAGTGGTCAATTTTAAAGAAGAGGAAGTAGCAGTAAAAAGGAAGGCACTGTGGAGGTTTGTCACAAATATGGAAGTCCTGACCATTTTATTTAGGATTGTCTAATGCACAAAATGGATTACTAGAAATATCTCAAGACTGGATATGACAAAGAAAAGTATAGGGACCAGGTCCCTATAAAGTCAAGAAAAAAGGTTGTAGTTGATTTTACAGTTAAGAAGGCTTTAGCTCTATGGGGGATTCTTCCAGTGAATCTAAGAAAGATGGAAAGCATGAAGATATTTCTATACTGGCAGCGGAGGATGAGAAAGTGACTTTTGATTCCTTGTTTGCTCTCATTGCAAACACTTAAGATGAATAAGAAAATAAGGTAACTATTTCTGAAACTAAAGAAAACTTAGAAAACTACACTGCTAGAAAGATTAAAAAGCTTGCTAATGCGTGATTAATTCTATATGTGAACTGACTACTGAGAAAAATGCTCTAGAAGATAAGGTACAAAATCAGGAATTTGAATTAATTGCTTTAGCTCTCCAGATATTTGAAACTGAGGAACATGTTACTAAGTTGAAAAATGAAAATCTGAGATAAGTAAGTCAATTGGAGAAAATAGATGGTATTGATGATAATGGGAAGAAAAGTACTCTAGATTAGAAAGTAGAAGATGGGGAGCTCGAATTAATTGCTTTAATTCTCCAAATATCTGAAACTAAGGAACAGGTTGCTAAGATGAAATCTAAAATTTTGAGTTTGGTGAGTCAACTTTAGTAAGTAAATGGTTTTGATTGTAAATATAAGAAACAAGGATCAAAGCTTTAAATTGATTTTGAATAAAAAATAAAGGATTCTCGAAAGCATCTCATGACTGCACTCCATAAGAATAAAGAGTTAGAAAGGTACCTGGTCCGTCTGAGAGAAGAACTTAATAAATATCTACAATGGACCATATTCTTGCTGATCCATTCTAATTTAACAAGTCAAGGTGTCAGTAATAGCAAGGGCCTTGGGTATCAATACAAAACTCAATCATTTGGGTCTCAAAGTAAGGTTTTTCAAGATATCAAAAACAAATTCCATGAACCTTTATGCACTAATTATGGAAGAGATGGTCACATGAAGGAAAATTGTCAAAGTTGGATTCGATCTTGAATGAATAGTGTTAGATATATCCAGTAGGGGAATACCTATCCTAAGGGTTCTAAACCCTTGAAAGATATGAAGAAGCTCTCAATACCGAGATGGGACAAGAAAGATTAGATCACACCCTTGTCATCCTACTGGGAACTTAAACTTAAGTGTGTTCCCAAATATAACAAATGACTTTATCTCCAAGTCAGAGAAAGGGATTGCAGTTAGAATTGATTCATCAATAGTAAATATTTAATCCATAAGATTGAAAGGTCTGACTATATTCTCTCTCTCATGATACTTCAAAGTGGAGGTGTTTTATTTAGAAAAGGCAATCTAGTTAAATTCTCATCTGATGGAACTAGTGTACCAAACATAAAGTCTGGAAGAGTTATTCTCAAAGTATAGAGAAATAAAAATATGTTAGGACATGTAAGTTCCTCTTTACTAGAATAGTTGATTTCAAAGGACCTGGCCCTTAGGATGCCAAGCAGAAATTTCCAAAAAACAAGTACAAAGTAGAGGAGAAAAGAAGTATGTATTTGCCATTGTGGATGACTTCTCCGAGTTCACCTAGAAAATGTTCTTAAGAACCAAGGATGAAATCTATGAAGATCTAGTTATTTTTTCTCAACAAACGCAAATGAAGCTATACTTATGGGCTACACCTCATCAATCCAAGCATACAGAGTGTTTAACAAAAAGAACTATATGTGTTGAAGAAAGTGTGAATATGATATTTGATAGGTCAGGAAAGCTGGTGATTCCAGGTGATGGGGAAGATTCTAAAATTGAAGAAATCATTTTTGTTTAAAGGGATGTTATTGATAAAGATGATAATCAAGGAAAAAGTGATGCAGAAGGGAACGATGAACGCGATGGTGATCCAAGATCTCAGTCACAAACCCCGGCTCCAGTAAAAGAATAACAAAAAAGGTCTAGTCAAAATGTTCAAGGACCTGGTCCTAGTGAATCATATCTTAGAAGGTCAAGTTGAAGGCATGGATCTTCTCGTCCCCTTGAAATTCTAACTTCACCTTTGGAGACTGGAGTTCAAACAAGATTTTAAGTAAGACATTTTATGGTTTTCTTGGAATTCTTTTCCCAAAGTGAGCTCAAAAATGTAAAAGAAGTTCTGAAAGATGCTGACTAGTTTATTGTTATGCAAAAGGAACTTTTGTAATTTAAAGGATGTTAGGTATGGGACCTGGTCCCTAGACCTATTGACGGAATAATTTTTGGAATAAAGTAGTGTACTAAAATAAAAAATTTGAGGCTGGGATTGATCAAATTAATCTGACCTACTAAATGAATCAATTTCTCCTTATAGAATTAGCTATGATCGAGAGACAGGTATTCTTGGTAAAGTAGGTACTTATTATTCTAACTTAGTACTATACTTTTGCAAGAATACACCTATAGGAATATCTTTGGAAGAAATTAGTGAAGAAAAAGCCAAATTAAGGATTCACTTCAAGAAAGAGAGGAACATGGTCCCATCTCTCAAGGTTAGTACCAATACAGTGTCCTTTAATTAACATAAATTTCCATCTAAATATCTATGTTTTTTTTTCTTATCTGAGCAAAAGCTATTATATCATAAGCAATGTCAAGAGTCACACCTATTAAATTTAGATGCATCATTTGAAAAAGCCAAATTTTTAATGACAATGGTCACCTCAATTAAATATCTAAACCAAGTTTATCTCCTTTTATTCTCTTCTAAAAATTAACTCAAATCACCTTTTCCAATTGTCCTTAATCATTAAATTAAACTGGTTCTTTCTTTTTCTCTGACAAAATCTTAAAATGGCAGATATTCCCTCTTCCTCAACCCCATTAAAGATCTTGAAGTTGATAAAGCTTTAAAAAATCAATCAGAACAATCCAAAATTAAACCTTCTGAACCTTTAACACCCAAAACCATAGAAGACATCTCCTTAAGTCCACAATAAGAAACTGTGCCAACTCTACCTTCTGAATTCTCTTTAGAAATTCCAGAATCCCTAAATGATTTTTTCCCTGTTGAAACATCCTTAACCATTGGAACTTTTTCTGAATTAACCTTGGTAGATGATCTAAATCAAGTTTTTGGTTCACTGATTGAACAAGAAATTTCTTAATGTAAAATTCCTCCTTTCTTAGAAGAACCAAAATCACCTGAAGACCCTCAAATCCCTATTTCTTCTAAAGAACCAGAAAATAATAAGTTGTTAGAAGCCTTATAAGTACCTGGTTCCCCTACTCCCTCTGAGTCAAACCCTATTTTTGCCTAACTGGGTGATGAAAAAGTACCTGTGAAAAGGTCTGATTTATTCAGTAGTGTAAATTGGGTAGATGAAAATTTACTTTTTCTTAAATCTGATCCCTAGGAAAGTTTTGTTAGTACAAAAGAGCTAACAGTAGGTGAAAAGAATAATCTGACAAAGGATGGAGAAATTATGCTACCTCCAATTGAGGGGAATGAGAATGAACAACCTTTGAGGTGGTATATGAAGAAATAAATAAGGATCAATGCCAAAGAAAAGATGGTTGATACTAGAGTAAAGGTTACTAGTTTGTAGTACACTAGGGGATCTGAAAAAAAGATGGTAGCAGATGCTATCTAGGTTGTCAAGTATTTTAGTATTCTACTATTAAAAGAAGAAGACTGAATAAGCCATTATAGTAATAGAGAAGGAGTATGTTGAAGTTGTAGATATCAAAGATGATGAAAATATTAATCCTAATATTATTGTGGAAACAAAGAAAAGAAGACAAGAAATTCATGTCTTGATAATGAGTCCTCCCGTTCAAAGTCTTATAGCTCTATAAGAATAAAGCAAAAACATATTTCTATGAAAAGGAAGAAAGTCTCTTAGGGACTTGTTCCCAATAAGAGAAAATCTATTGAAAAGGAGGAGCTAAGTAGTGATTTCAGCAGAAGAATAAAGGAGGAAGAAAAGAGAGTTGGGTCTAGAGAGCAAAGGAATGAGATTTTGAAAACACATAACAAGCCTCAACTAACTCATGATAAATTCTTCTAAATTAGGAGGAATATCAATAGCTGGGGTGAGAAAGAAATTTCACATAAGTGAGTTCTACTTAGTGTTTGAATTTGTGAATAAGGTCCTTTTTCATAGGGCAAAAAAGGGACCATTGCATCTGTTGTTGATCTATTTCTGACAAAGAGTCTGAGAAAGTTTGACGTAATAAGTCTACCTACTCTTATGATAGAGTACATGAATAAAATAATAGTTGAAAAAAAAAAAGAAAGACATGGGATACCATATGGGTACTTCTTGAATAAAGTATTAGATCACTTTTGAGTGATAACGACTAAAGAAACACCTAGAACAGTCAAACAAAGGTTTAGTCTGACAACATTGGTTGAAAATGAATGCATAGAAGGAAAAGTGGGAACTATGTCCCAAGTGCAGAGCTATTGGCTGCTCAGGAGAATCTAAGCAAGGAAATGGAGGAGATGAGGATTAAGTTAGCTATAAAGGATTCTGAGACAGTGCAATTGAAGATGAAAAATCAAAAGTTGTCCTCAGAGGGACCTGGTGCCATAAAAGAACTTGCAGCAGGAATGCAAAGCTCCAGATCTAGGTTGTAGAACTCACTCAGGAGGTTAATGGTCTGAATACTGAAGTTAAAGACCTCACTAAGCAATTACTAAATGCTCTTTCTACAGAGAGTTCTAGAATGGAGATGTTAATCAAGTCCTTCTCCCCTTATCGCCCCTCTAACTAAGTCCTATCATCCCTGTGTATTAGTTTAAAGTTATTATTACTAGTTTGGCTTTTGATGAATCAGAATTTTTATGTTTATTTTTGTATGATATAATGGTGTTGATCTCTCTTAACAATAAATGAATCCTTTGCTTATGTGTTTCATTAATTTCTTCTTTATATTTAACATTGTTCTTCATGTTAGTATTGCCTCAGTGTCCATAAGTTAACTAACCTATGCTTATTTTACTCTTGGTTTACTGTTATCACTTTTCCATGATGCCAAATGAGGGAATACTAAATGCATGTGGTAAGGACCAGGTGTGTGTGTTGCATGATGTGTAAGGGACCAAGTAACAGATGTTAAAATGCATATATGTTGAATGTCCTATTAACAGGGGAAAAAACAAGTGTGAAACATGAAGGCAGATTGATAGGGAAATGTTGAAACATAGTGAATAAGCTGAGTTTTTTGATGTTAATTAATAACAAGGGACCATGTCCCTAAGTTTCATAATACATTGATAGGGGGAAGCAAGGTAAAAAGTGATAGAGGGAACATTCATCGATAGTAGCGGTGATCACTCTAATTAAATATGATGAATAAATATTCATGCTCAAAATTTGTGGTTGGTTTGTCATCATCCAAAAAGGGGGAAATTGCTATATCTTGTTTTGATGATGATCATCTTACAACAAGGGATAGTTCCCTACATCTTTTAATTCCTATATATTGCTCTGATGATGAGTAGCTAACAATAAGGGACCAGGTCCCTAGGTCTTCATGAATCCAGTACAGCAGTCATTGTCCTATGCAGTTTTGTTTTCTAGTCATTGTCCTACGCTGGTTTATCTTCTTTGTACTGAAAAAGTGAGTGTTTTTGAGTCAATTCATATATTTTAATTGAGTTACTCATGTTATAAGAGTAATTATCCTTTCTTGTGTTCTTAAGAGTGCTTAGGTAGAGTTACCTGGATTTGATACTACTTAGAGTTAATCAATATCAAGGTGAGTTCTTGGTAGAGTTATCAAGGTAGGTTTGTAGTAGAGTTATTATAAGAAAGTGGAACCTAGAGTTAGATTCAAATCGATTCTATAATTAAGAGTTTGATTATAGTGAATTGTTGAGCATTTATAAGGGCAAGCCATGGTGTTTCCTCCATTGAGAAATATGGTTTCCACGTTAAATCTTTGTGTTCTTTACTTTCGTGCATGACTTTAGTTTCTTAGTGCTTTACTGATTCATTGCCTGTGACTGACTCTAAGGGACCTAGTCCCTCATAGTGTGGTGTAACCCCCACATTTTATCAGGATGGCACCCATACTAACCCTCAAAGGGAGAATCATTTATTTCAAAATACTCAACCTAACACTTAACTGAAATACAAAATAAATTAAATTTTTATTTAATAATCCAATATCTCAAAGTGATCTAATGATAATAAATGTAGAAATAAACAAATGTCTAAAACAACCTCTAGACTATGAAATTCATTGTATCAAAACCACTACAAATGTCAATAAAAGGTTTCAACTCAAAAATGACTAAAAATATCCGAGTCCAAAACAATGGACAAGAAACTAAGTAGATGACTCATGGATGTTCAAAAGATGTAGCTTACCCTTGAGTCCTAATGTAGTCTTCTCTAAAGATGATGTCTTGATGCTGTCATTGAAAAATGCTCTATGTTGAACACAAAAAAGCACATGCAGTATCAAGAAACAATGGTGTATTGGTAGGGCCATCGGCAAACCCAAAATAAAAAATATGAACAAGCAACCATAACTTAGTAGACAAGAAACAACCATGAACACCTACAGTATAATTGTACTTAAATTATATGACACTTAGCCTTTCAAACAACACCATAGAGTTCAGTTAATTACAAGTCAACTTAGATAATAACTTAAGTCAAAACTCTGACTAATTGCATAAATCCAAGACAATAAACCATAAATCATCAAAATTATGCTTAACCATGCTTCAGTTACATAAGTAAATAGGCAATAAAAGAGATATGCTAATCATTTTCAGTATAGCTCGGACTACTCAAGGATCCAATTATACAACAACAATAATCATAATCATAAACCTTAATTCACTCAAGAAACCAAATATAACCAGTTAACACATGAACCCATTTCAATCAAGAAACCATAGCACTCACTAATACATTGTATACATATGCAAAGGTTCTTATGACCACCCACTATGTATGTCCTTGAAGGGTCGAGCTCTTATCTATGTACCCAAATCCCAAACATCTAATTCATGCTAACTTAATATCACCCAATCCCATGAAGATATCCAAATAGATATATCTCTAAATAATAAGTATAAATCCCATGAATATGTCCAAATATGGGTAGATATGACAATAATCAACTGATATCATAGCAATCACAAACACAATGACAAAAATCAACAATCTTTTATCATAACCTCATTGAATGTGATTAGCACTTAAGATATCACTTAATTATTTACTTTCTTTAGACATGAATTGTAATAAGTATACAAATAAATAGCTAACATGCACACATAAATCAAGTTGGGTTTTAACTACGTTAAACAATCACCTACCTCAATCCAAGTTTGCACCACTTTATTGAACTTGAACCTTGCCTTCCCATGAAATTTTAACTTGGTTGTGGTCTAAAAATTTGAGCATGAACACAATTCGGACTGTTACCTACTACAAGTATGGAATACAACCTAAACTCTTATCCTCAAGGTCAAATTCATGATGATTCTCATATTATAGGATTTTCTATCAACTGTCCACTTTAATTCTACCAATTTTAAGAATTTAATGGTAATTTCTAAGCATGCACTAGTAAGTTAACAGCTTTTAACCAAAACCCAGGGGTTTTCTACTCAGTTCACCCAATGGCAGTAGAAAAATCACTTGGGTCAAGCTAAATACTTCTTAAAAGCCCAAAACTAGTTATTCTAAGGATCAATAATTGAAAAACTAGTTAATGGAAGGGATTAACATATTTAAGAAGAAATACGGCAGAATTTATATGAAAATTTGTAACGCCCCAATTTTCTGAACCAAAATGCTACACGGTGCTTATAACCCCGAAGGACCACAAGCTAACCCATGACTGATATCTGTACCTGTAAACTGCATAATATCTCATAAAATATGCAAAAACATAAACTGTAAGACCATAAGGTTCAATACTAATACATATTTGAAAAATATGGTATAACAATACTAAAAAGAAACATAAATACTTAAGTCTGAACATCTAATTTGACATCTAGTCCGAAAGCCTCTAACTGAACTAAATAAGGATTTGATGGGACATGTCCCCAACTAACTCCAACTACTGAAATAAAGTGAAAACTAAAATAGAAATAAAATCATCATGTCCTCGAAGGATGAGGACTCACATCTAACTTTGACTGCTGATCCTGGAATCTACTACTGATTTGGAGCTCATGCCTCTGAACCTATGGTGTAACATAAGAGAAAGCACCATGACACAAATGCTTTAGTACATTTGAATGTACTGAGTATACGAGTGAGGTAGGCTAAATGCAAAGGGTAATATGAACGTGAGAGTACATACATGCATATGTAACTGTAACTGAACTCGTGGAGATATGGACTACTGAGTCTGAATACTGACAACATGAGTGTACTGATAATGAGATTCTGAAAGACTGAATTTACTGATATTGATATATAAATCACTAATAAGTGATAGATCTGATACTGTATTACTGAATACTGGGAGACTAATACTATATTACTGATAAAGGAATGATTGTTTCTGACAATTCAAATTATGAAGAACTGGTCTGATTGACTATATCTGATAGTTCTGAAGCTAAGTACTGATAGCATGAGTTCTGATAACTTTTGTGATTAATAGACTAAGTGACTATATCTGATAGTCCATAAATTTGAAGGAAACTATCTGAGTTCCATTCTATTTTTGAGTTGACTGTATCTGACAGCCCTGATATACTAAAATCTGAAGAGCTATCTGAGTTCTTTATTGAGACTGGGTAGCTATAGTTGACAGTCTTGAAATCTATAACTGAAACTGTGGGAAGTAGTTATCTAACCAACATGCCCCAAATATGCTATAATAGCTAAGATGGGGTCCAATCTCTACCCCGACTGGAGGGGTGTCAATACTGTACCACTAGTAAGGACAGCGGTGAGAACCCTATATTGGCAGGTACTCAAATGAGAATGGTGGGAACCCTAAACTGACGGGTTAAGCCACCTCATCAACCCTAATCTGACGGTTTAAGATGTCTCAACCTATATTGGCTACGTAGTTCTGGAACACAAAGATGACTATTAAGAATCACACAATGAACTGGCGGATGAGTTCCCAGCCTTAGGTTCACTCGGTGTTAACTTCTACTCCCATCTGAAGGATACTGAACTGAATAACTAAGTTGAACTGAATAACTGAACTGAATTGATTAGCGAAACTGATACTGATTAACTGGACCGATACTAGTGGTATTGTTTAGCAGAGCTAAACTAAGTTTACTAGATTCCAATGACTGATGGAATGTATTGAGTTCTAAGGACTGGTTGAGAGTACTGAAGTTACTGAGATTGACTATGAATACTAAGGTTGCTGAGGTTACTGAGCATTGAGATTACTAAGATTACTGAATTACTAAGATTACTGAGATTTCTGAGTTTTTCAGAGTCACATGACTGACTGAATTCTATGGATCATGGCTTGACTAAGAGTATCGTGAAAACATGACATGGCTCTAGGCACACAGCTATATTTTTCGGGTACAAGTACCCCCAGGACTCGATGGAAAGAAACTGACACAACTTGAATTTCTTAAGTACATGACCATCAATAAAAATCAATAATACATGAGTGGGGGATTTCATGAAGTACATGGTCATGATAATATCTATCATGAATAGGAATGCTTATAATCAAGTCATAAATCTCATATTCTAATATCATGGGAATTCTAAAAATATATACTATTCATAGCAATCGCATGGAAACCATTCAAGCATAAGGAAATGGCAACATGTAACGTTTAGTTCATATTATAATAATTTGGGGATATTATACTTCATGTATTTATTCAACATCTCAAACATGGTAGGGAAAGCATGGATATATTTTGTGTACATGATTTATATCTCCATTATCATACATGTTTTATTCCACAACAATAACAACACATAATTTGCATGGAAATTCATATTGGAGTGTATGACTAACATGGACTTGTTATTTAGATATCATGAAATCATGTAAATATGAAGTTCTAACATACTAGGCATTTTATCGAACACCTTGCATGCATTCTTTAAGACATAGGTGGATTTCATACTTTAATTCTATCAATCCATCTAAAGATCATGTTTTTCAACTAACAACATAACTTTCATGAGATATACAATCACGATACTATTATATAAAAAAACAAACAAGCATCAACATGGTTATGATCATATCACCACAATCAACCAAGCTTTTGTATTTTAAAGATTGATTCTTGAACTCCATAGACGAAAGGAATCCGTGGATGAACACTATGCATACCTTGGAAGGGATGTTCTTGATGATTGACGGAGGAATTTCCTTGAAATTTGATCTTCAAGCTTGATTGTACAACCCTAGTTGTTTTTCTCCTATGGTGCTCTTGGATGATGAGCTTTGAGATGTTAATAGGGTTGTAATGTGTTTAGAAGCTATATATTTTGTACGGTTAAGTTTAGGGATGTGTAAGGAGTGTTAAAAGACTTAATTATCCTCAAAATAACTCAAAACGGAGTGTTTTTGGTATTGGAACTGACTTAGGCGGCGCCTAACCAATCGCCTAAGTTTTGTTGGGCGGAGCCTAACCAATCGCCTATCCTTACTGTCTCTCACGAAAATGGGCATAACTTTTCGTTCGGGTATTGTATTAAGGAGAAATTGGTATCGTTGGAAATCTAATTCAATTATCTATAATTTGGTGGGTATAAATATGCAGAAATACCACATTAACATCAAGTTATACTCATTCAAAGATGACCCTTGCAAAATCGAACACTAAAACTTGATGGATTCAAAAACTCTTAGCTTGTATTACCTTAAGTGACTCATATGAACATGCTTAATGTATAATAAGCTATCTTATTGCTAGGACACTCATTGTAAGTCATGCATTAAAGTGCTACTCACAGGATAGGAGGTTTCATACGTAGAAAAAATGGTTCGTCTCCTAGCTTAGAAACATACAGGGTATTACAATATCTCCCCCTTAGGAACATTCGTCCTCAAATGGAAATTAACTGAAGCGGAAGAGATGATAAGATAAAGTACGTACAAGACATACACTACTGAAACATGGGTTCATGACTGGCATGACTAAAAGCTGAGCATAACATACTGAACATGCATATCTAATGCATGGGAAGCTGATTTATGAATATAAGACTGAGGATTATAATAAAGTAAGTTTTCTCAAAATGAGAATGCATATTGATGCACAACTAAAAGGCTAAATCCATGCATATCTGATACATGATTATATGACTGACATAATACGTGAATGCATGACTGAAAGTACTAATGAGCTGATCATACATATCTGATGCGTGAATTCATGACTAAACTTACTCGTGAACATGCAATGGTAAAGGTATCAAGTTTGAACTGAAAATTGAGCATAAAACTGAATACCAAGTTTGGCACTAAAATATGAACATGAGAACGAGTAAGTTTATGGAAAACTGTTACCTTGAACTGACAATACTGATAAGTTAGAGATTAATTACTCCATATGCATGATCGGAAACATGAGAACATAACTAAGTCTGGGACGTAGTAGATATACTAAATATCATGATCTGAATTGAATCTTGAAAACATGGCATACGACTGAAGTTGGAGCTTGAGGTTTATCTTATAAGTACCCCTTCTCCAAATTGGATTTATCAAAAGAAAAGAGAGCAGCATGTTTATGTCATGAAAGTTTGGGGGTATGATGTATCTCCCCCTTGGGACACTATGTCCCTTAAAGAATACTGACTTGGATGAGCTACTGAGGGAAATTGAGGCAATGTTCAAAACACCTAGGAACTAAGTCATGGCTGAATAACTAGGATCTGAAACTGAGACATGATACATAAACTGAACTAAACACGAGTGCATAAATACACTAACTTATCTGATTAACTAAATAACTAAAAGCTCAATACTGGATATGCAAAGCTAAACTGTACTTAGTCTGAATAGCTGGGCTGAGATTTTTGAGTTTTATGCATAGGAGATAAGGACTAACTGAGTAGAATGAGGTATCTGAGCATGGATTCATGAAGTATGTATTATTTTCAAATGTGAGACCAAGCGTACGACATTGCTCTGAGGTATTCTATAAACTGGGGTACTAAAACACTGATAACTGAGTACTGACAACCTGAATGCTATGGTCAAGCATGTCTGGAACTAAACTGAGTTTCAAATCTGGTTACTGAACTGAAGATGACATTATAACTAAGCCTATAGCTAGTACATAAGTACTGAATTCAAGGACTGAACACTGATCACTGAGTGCTGGATACTGAAACTATAATTGAGTTGGCAACTGAGTTTTTGATGGCTACATGCTAGGGACTGACATAAGTCAAGGATATAAATGTACACTTACACTTTGTACTTACCCAACTTCTAAATACGACCCCTTGATAGACATTTACTTGCACATTTATCAAGACATTCAAGCCTATTTTCATAACTACACCCTTGTGCAAAGTAAGCATGCAACAATCTTCTCTTATCTAAACAATTGCTCATCACTACACTGTTCTATAAGGAGAGCTAACTGGAGGAGTAAATCAGGAGGACCTGAAACATGAATAGATACAAACTAAACTTGACACATAACTGAAACTTGAGGAATAAAATATCAATAGTTTGGATTTACCAATAAGGTCTAAAAAGAGGATATACATGAAATAGACTAAATGTATCTGATCTATAAGGGCATAGCATAATTCATGAAAGCTAAGTATACTGGAAAGAATGATATGCGTACATGAGTCATGAGCTGAATGACCTGATTCTAGAGGTTTTTGTACTCGTGGGACATGATTCGAATACTGAGGGAGCTGGAACTAAACCCCTTACATTGGGAACTGAAGACGCATATAATCCCATGGAAAGTGTATGAAAGTAGATTGTTCTCATGGAACATTACTTATACTGTAGAGTTCTCTACAATTTGGTGGGTCTAAATCTGCCAAAATACCGCATTAACATCAAGTTATAGTCGTTCAAAGATGACCCTTGCAAAATCGAACACTAAAACTTGATCGATTCAAAAACTCTTATCTTGTATTACCTTAAGTGACTCATATGAACATGCTTAATGTATCATAAGTTATCTTATCGCTATACTCATTGTAAGTCATGCACTAAAATGCTACTCACAGGATAGGAGGTTTCATACTTAGGAAAAATGGTTCGTCTCCTAGCTTAGAAACATATGGGGTATTACAAAATCACCCAAAGTCGCCTCTCTCAACCCTTAGATAAATGCAGAATGAAAATCATATTGTTGTGGTATTTTTTGCATTAATTAGTGCATATCTCTCTATAATGTCTTTATCCACTATAGTGGCCTCGTTATTGTGGGATTTGCTCGCTATGGTGGGATTGACAAAAGTTGAATCTTGTTATTACAGCATAGTGGTAGTATCCCACCATTCACTATAGTAGGTGAGAAGAGGCAGAAACTTAGGATTTCTCCATTTTTGCAACAAACCCTTAGATTTTGATATCCCGAACCAACCTCTTTACATCAAATTTGACATCGAGAGTTGAACTCACCTAAATTCACCTTCAAAAGTTCCTATGAATTCATTATCATCTTAACTATCATAAAATCATCTCAAACCACTTAACCTTCATCTAATCCATTTCCAAATATCATAGACTATACCATAGTTGGTTTTCATCCAGCCTATCCTAGCCTATAAATTTTAACACTTAATTTGGAGAAAACCCAAATTTTAGTACGCTAAATTTAACCATAACAATGGAAAGAGTCATTACAACTGATACTATTTACCCATTGATCATTTTGAATGTTTAAATAAGAAAAATGAGGCTAGTAAGAAGGAAGAGAGTACTTGTATCCTCAAATAAGGAGGGTACTTGTCTCGTATGTCCCTTTAGGTTTCTAACTCTTAATTCAGGTAAAAACTCAACCTAAATTTTGGAAAACTAGACTTATCCATAATAACAAAAAATCTCAATAACGGATACTAATTTACATCATTCATCCCAAATAATCAAACAAGCAAATGAGGCTAAGAAGAAAAATGAGAGTACCTCTATCTTCAGACAAGTCAAGGTACTTGTCCCTCATGTCCTTCTAGGTTTCCCATATATCTTCCTCAATAGGATGATGCTTCCACTAAACCTTTATGTAATAAATATCCATCACTCTTAATTTTTGAATATCTTGATATTGCAACCAAGACCACATAGAAGTATAGGTGATCTACCCAAATAATATAGTGGCCTTAAATAAAGCCAAGTATTGATCCCACAAGGACTAGTGTTAAGTAACTATCCAATTCATGTTCACTCTTGAGATTAAGCAAGTGAAAAAGTAACCATAAGAAATTGAGAGTTATAACTAAACATAAACTTAAACAATACTGTAAAGTAAAGGTTCTTAGACAATAAATAGGAAGAAACCCAGGGTTAAGGAACTACGAACAATCATACTATGTTATAAAACTTTATTGGTTAGGTTACTTATCTTGGTTGTTGGTTCATAGGGTCTATACTAAGACTATGATCTTCCAAACCTATAAATATATATCTAACTCAGCCTCACAACTACATTGTTGATTGGGGATGCAAGAACTAAGCTAAATACACTCATATTACATCTTGTAATTGATCTAAATAGGTCACTTAATTATATTCCTATCCCAAGTTCTAATCATAACTTCATTCAACTGAGATTACAATCCTATTCTATTTATCCCGCGTTATATCCTATCATTCCTTCTTTCGGGTTCATAATAGAATCATAGCAAGTATTCTAAGGGACATGAATACTTAAAATAGTGATAACAAGGATAAATAAACAACCACACAAGATAAAAAATCACAAAAAATTCAATTTATAACAATAGTACTCATGTTCTAGTCCTTAACCTCGGAAAAAGGTGATTAGCCACTCATGGACATACACGTAATCATAAGAGATTAATACACGATAAAATCCAAAAGTAAACTGAAGCAATGGTGTACAAACCCTAATTGAAGTGTTATCCAGCCTATCTCAAAGCCCCAAGGTCCTTCAAGATGCTTACAATTGAGTTTAAGTGTCCTATTTATAGGAGGACAAAGTTGTGCGATTTGAAGTTGCCTCCATGCCCAAGTCATATTTAGGGGATGTGATATGGGATAATCACAGAGGCACATTATTTTTCCATATTATGTTGCAAACCTTAATATGGTACAGAGGAAATATGGCACGCCAATGACTTCAAAACGTCCAACTTTAGTCAAGTCTTGTCGCATGCATTTGTCCATTCATTTCAAGCTTTGTGGTGTTGTTTCTACTTGATTTTCAACTTTTACATAAGCTTTATATAATCATGAGTAAATAACCAAGATTCGTACAACATCAAAAACCACACATTAGATCTCAAACAACATATAGTCCAAGACAATGAACTAGTAAGGAACATAGCTCAAGCTAAGGGTACTAGTTTTGTCCTTCGAACTTTAACTTCATGTTTTATCACCAAACTCTTTATGAACACACCTTGAACATTAAATTTACATAAAATAACAATTAGATGCTTATTTATACAAGAATTAACTCACTAAGCATGATAGAAGTCCTCAAAATAAGGCTACTTAAGCCCGGATAACAATACTGAGGAGTATAAATCCACCTCAGATTACACATAAAGCCTTGTTTGTCCTCAAACACTCTACACTCTAAGAATCATAATAAAAGAAGATTCCACACTTATACAACAAGAAAGAAGTACAAGCTAGTACTACAATGGCTTCACGGAATTCATTTTTCACACATAAGCATGTTTTGTACAATTGAGAACTCAAGAATACTACTTCAAAACATCCTAACCTCAAGAATTGGCTCACCAAGTTGGCAAGCTCATGCATATTACTCAATCACAGAGATCATACAAATCACCCACTATCATCAAACATGTGCCCTGACCATAAGAGAGTTACCTATTATCACTCACATAGATGCAATTTTATCACAAACTAGGTATAAGAATCAAATTACGCTCACTATCGTAAAGAATTTACAAGTTACTTAAGATGAACCATAGGCTTGACCTTAGTGTAGTACTCTACTAATATCAGAATGTTAAGACTTAGGATAAAATAGGTCTTTAATGATTGTAGTATAGGCTAAGGGACAGGTAGGAATTGTTTGGCTCAAAATAGTGAGTAACTACCCAAAGGACTTTCATACATCACATAAACATTAAGATTAATATATTAACAATTAATTTTCACCACTTTTATCTTCCATATCTCTCATTCTACCCCATCTCATTACTCTAGTTCACATATACATAATAGGGAGTATGCCTTATCATATATGCATATATTTTTATATTATTTTCTTTTTTTTCATTACACAACTCCCAACCATAACACAATCAATTTTGTAGTACCAATAGCTACTCTTTTAAGGGCTTCACTTTCACCTTTTCTTCTTATTTTTGCACTTCTTCACTTTATTCATTTTTCAACTAATGTGCTTAGCAGCTTTAGATCAAATTAAGGTCAACAAAGAAGGGGATACAGGCTATATACGAGGCTACCAAAGAATATAGGTTAAATACTCTAAAGGGCTAACTAGGATTACGCACAAGGGTAAGTAAACAAGGTTATGAACATAGCTACCAAAGAAATACCTATATCATCTCCTGAACCTATACTCTTTATTTTGCTCGCACACACCAGGCTAGTTCTAGACATCACATACATCAAGGAATATACAAACCAACCTCACACATATACGACATATGCTCAAGTCATATAGGATCATCATAGACTCTAAACCAAATAATCAGACGAATTCAACATTAAGCCAACAATGTTCAACAATCATAAATAAGAGCCTAGGTGTCTCCAAAGTAGTAATTCCCCATAAAAAACATGCTTTAACAACCAAAACAACTTGCATTAGACAATCATAAATAGCACCAACAAGAATATCTCACATGCCTATCACAAAATTTTTAAAACTTAATCCTAAAAACAAAAATGATATTAGGTTTAAAGGGTGCTCCGATGGAAAAGAGCCAAAAAGAACAAACATGGGGTGGGTGAAGTGTGCACCTATTAAACTAACCCAACTAAGACTCAACACTAAAAAATCTTTTTGTAATTTTTAAAAATTTAAGCAAAAAAGAAGAAAAAAACTAATAAATAATTAAGACTTAAGATCCGACAACATTACTTTACCCAAAACCATAAGAATTTCCATAACCCAAACTTAAAACTCACTTTGTCCCAAAATTAAACACAGAAGCATGAATAGAAATACTCGTTGAGGCCTTTAATCCTAGCTAGCAGCATATTCAAAAATCAAGAGAGTCCGGGGACCCCACACTCAGTTTTTATCTTTCTCCTTAGCTTGGGTGTTTAGTACTCAGACTTCCTATCTACCTGTGACTCAAACAAAAACAAAATCAATAACTATATAAAGTAAGAACTAAAATACTAAAAATAAAACCTACCTTGACTTGGGGTGCCTCACATGCAGTGCCTGATTTAGTGTCGTGGCACGACCAAACATCACTACTTAGCCAAATTTCTTCATCCTCTTCCTCCTGCTTGGAGGCTATCTTCATACTCATTTTTGACCTCTTAAGTGTATATTTTCAAGGTCAGCATTATTCTCAACATTAACCTTTTTAGGCTTATCAATCATCATTAGTTTGGCTTTAGGCGGTGGCTTGGGCAACTTAATAAGATAGTCTAAAGAGGTCTTTTATTGTTTTTACATCACCATAAAATAGTAATCCAATTTTATCACAATAATCATACATAAATCTTTATAGTGGGAAGTTGGATTGAGTGGACTATAAATTGTGAATACCACTTCTTCATCATCCAACCTTATCTTGAGAGTGCCTTCTCTCCCACCAACTAATACTCCTCCCATAGCTAAGAATGGACATCCTGAGATAATCGACACCCTGTTATCTGTATCATAATCAAAAACAATAAATTCAATAGAAATAATATAATTATCGACCTTTATGATCACGTCTTCAATGATTTCCTTGAGCTTCACTATGGTCCTATCCGCTATTTGAAGAATCATAGAGCATGGTCTCGGCTTACCCAACCCAAGAGTGTTAAATACTTATAGGGGCATCAAGTAGATACTCGCCCCTAAATCATACAAAGCATTGACCTCTTCACTATCACAAATCTGTATGAGAAGGGTGAACTTACCTGGGACATTAAGCTTCTTGGGCATCTTTTTTATAACCACAGAGCCACACTCTTTAGTAAGTGCCATTATATCAATATCTTGCATCTTCACCTTATTAGTCACCGTATCCTTCAAGTATTTAGCGTACTTGGTCATTCCCTACAAAATATCTAAAAGAGGCAAATCAATGTGAAGTTATATGAATGTGTCAAAGAACTTCTTGAAACAAGCATCTTTCCCTGCAACCTATTGTGGAACCAACTCTACATTTGCCTCTTTATTTTTCTTGGGAGGTCTATCACTAATCTCTTAACCACTTCTCAAAGTGATTCCCATGACTTTCTTTGGATTTTCTATGGTGCCACTTGGTAATGCACCTTTTGGCCTGATGTTCTGTTCTTGGAATAATTGCATCAACTATTGCTCTAATTGTTTATGAGTCGCTGATTTTTATCTCAACAGACATTTCTTCTTACTTTTCCAGGATATTTTTTAATGTTTTCATAATAGTGCTATAGGCCTGCGTATTTTGCTTCTGCTACTAAAATTGTTAAGGTTGATTTATGCCACATACATAAATGGGTAGCTAAGTCTGCTATTTATGGTTATAAGTGTTTGCATAAGTTTGCTTATGTGAATTTCCCACAAAATTCATGGATTCATGATTTGGACCACACAAGTCTTTAGAGAGTACACTATTGCAATAAATCTCACACTAGCCAAAGTTTACTACACTATATTTACTTGAGTCAAAGATTGGCTCATACCTAATTTGCTAAATTGTGTCATAATTTAATTCTACATGGATAACAATTAAGCGGCTAAGGTTGTAATACTATTAACTTTAATCATGTCTGTGTCTTTTACACTGAGCTTATGGATATGTGACCATTCAAGTCAGGATTTTCTTGAGCTATACAGTTCAACAAAGTATAAAACTCATCATAAGTCTTCTCTAGATCCTGACCACCTACAGCTAAATCTAGTAAAATTTTTTGTTATGGTCAAATGCTTCTACAAAGTTATGAGATAATACCTCAGTGGAATGTTGATGATATGTATAGTTCCAAATAAGATACTTGAATGTCTCCTAAGCATGATTTAGGTTCTCATCCATCTTCTGCTTGAAGCTCAAAATCTCACTTTATAATTTTGTAGTCTTTCTGGAAGGAAAGAAATAAATGAGGAAATTCTGGTCCAAGTCATCCCATGTAGTAATGGAAGTTGATGGCTCATCATTTAACCACTTCTTTTCTTTTCCCAAAAGTAAAAAGGGGAAGAGTGACATCCTCAATAATTAATTGATACACCAGTAGGGATGAATATATCACTGATAGCCAAAAAATTCTACGAGTGAACTTGTGGATCTTCATGTAATAGCCCAGTAAACTATCCACTACTATGCATAAGATGCACCATATTCTTCTTTAGTTCAAATATACCTCCATAAGCTGGTATTTGAATAACGGAGGTCACATTAGTCACAAGTAGAATTGCCACTTCACAAACTATCCTGCGGGATGGTAGATCTCCAGTCATGGGTATAGGATGATCTTTTTGTTAGTGAATTCACAGGATTTTTCATAGAATTATTATTTCTCTTCTCTTTTGGTGTAAGCATTGCTCATGCTTGAGGTTAGGTTAAACCAAATCCCTATCTTTTTCTATCTTACTACCCTACTAAATCTGTGCCTATAAATTCAAAAGCCAATATCAAATGAATAGCACCAAAGAAATCAAAAAGTAAAACTAAAACTAACAAGGTTGCCGAACTATAAATCCCCCATAATTGCACTAAAAATATGTTGTACGCAAGCACATATGCACATGTATGGGGTCCACCCAAGAAATATTGTGGCCTTAAATAAAGCCAAGAATCAATCCCATGGGTACTAGTGTTAAGCAACTATCCAATTTGAGTTCACTCTTAAGATTAAGAAAGTGCAAAAGTAACCACAAGAAGTTGACAGTAATAACTAAATGTTAACTTAAAGAATACTGTAAAATAAAGGTTCTTGGAAAATCAATAGGAAGAAACCCAGGGTTAAGGCACTGCGAACAATCACACTATGATATAGAACTTTATTGATTAGGTTACTTATTAAACACCTTGGGTTTTGACCCTTGCAAAATTTCTTGGAATTTTGGTCACTGGACCTAATATGACTTATGGGTATGAGCCATATTTTGGGGTATGGATGGTAAGGTCCAGTCATATATTAACCATTGTTGGTTGGTGGGATGGATTTTGGTTACTGGAATGGAACGACTTAGGGGTACGAGTTGTATTAGTGGTTAAGGATCATTTGGTTCCTTAACTTAATGTTAGACTTGGTTACTTAGGTTGGATCTTATTAAGAGTGGATTACCATGAGTCATAAAATAGGGTACGAGTCGTACCATGGACTCGTATGATGGATAATGTGTGAATCTTTCTTGATCTTAAATCTGCCAGGGGTACGAGTGAAGGGTACAGATTGTATGTTATCAATACGACTTAGTTGGATGAGTAGTATGCTAGACAGTGTTGGATATAAGGTTTAAGGTCAGGATACAAGTGGAATATACCAATCATAATAGATTATATGACTCGTGTGGGTTAGTCGTACCCTTGTGACGAGATATTGGTGCAACTTAAGTGGGAGTATTCTAGATATTTCCCCACTTATCCTAAAAAGGTCCCACAAATTTTAACCTACTTGGGAGGTTATTTACCCTATTATTCCATTCATTAACACATAGAAACTTTTTTAAAACACTCCATAATTCTCTCATAAATCTCTCAAGAGTTTTTGGGCAAGGGAAGTTAGGGTTTCAACTAAAGGATCAATTTGGGGCTTGTCTTGGTAATTTTTTTCCATCATCATCTTGGTTTAAGGCATTTTCTCTTCCGTCATTGTTAATTCTAACCAAAGGCATGGTTCTTATGAATGTTTTCATTATGTCATTGATTGTATGATTTTGGTTTTCAAATATGATTTGGGGGTCTTGATATTAAATGGCTGGTTATGGTTTCCCATGGTTTTAGTTATGCTTTAATAAGCATTAATGCTAGTTTTCGATAATTGGATTTCATGGTAATGGTTTAATGGTAATTGGAATTGTTTTTGGTTATATTATTCCCCTAATATGTTTGACAAAATGCCTATAATAATGATTTCATAGCATTGAGTACTTTTAATGGAACTCTTGCTTATTTTAAAACTTAATAAAAGAATTATGCATGGTTTAAATGGCTTGGAATGGTAAATGGCTAATGGATATTCTTGAGGGGAACATGGAATCCCCAAGTGGTTTAATATGGTAAATTGAAGGGCACTTGAAAGTCTCCTTAAACCTATATATGGGTGGCTATAGATAATACTTACAAATAAGGAGTGGTATAACGATATCAATATAAATGGCCTTGGTTAATAAATAGAGAATGGTTTGGTTATTTGGAAATTAATTTTAATTAGGCAATAATAGAGGGATGTGTAGCAAAGCCATAGAAGGCGGATGTCTCGGAGGGACCATAACTGGAAACTCATATTTGTCGGTATGAGGTTGGTCTTGGTGACCATGTACATGATGTAACACTATATTTGGGGGATGTACTGTCATCCCAAGATTTTTTCCCTGGTAGTGTGGCTACACTCACTGGATCCCTTTCAATAGGGGATCTAAACCTATACAGTCTGTGGGTAGTTTAAGACGGCAAAGCTACACAGCTTAGGTAAAGGTTTTAAAGGCAGGCTAAACTCGGTCCCTTTTTTGGCATGGTTATATATATATATATATATATATATATATATATATATATATATGTATGTATGTATAGTTGTGTGCATATAGATGGTTTTACTTTGTTTTATTAATGGCATTACTTTATCCTTACCTTGAGATCATGCTAGCAATCACTCACTAACCCCGTCTACTGGTGGTTGTATACCTATGCTATGTAGGAATCGACCGTTCTACTCCTCCTACATAGTGATTGACTCGGGTAGGTCTTGGTTGTGTGTTAATACAACATGGAAAGGTGATTACCTATGCTTCTAGGAAGTTGAAGGTAGATGAGAAGAATTATCCTACTTATGATTTAGAGCTGTTGGCGATTGTGTTTTCTTTGAAAATATGGTAGCATTATTTGTGTGGTATTCATGTGGATATCTTTTCTAACCATAAGAGTCTACAGTATGAGTTTACCCAGAAAGAGCTTAATCTCAGGCAGAAGAGATAGCTTGAGCTTCTAAAGGATTATGATATGAGTCTTCACTATTACCAGGTAAGGCGCATGTGGTTATTATTGCTCTTTGTTGGTTATCCATGGGGATTTTGTCTCATGTCGAGGAAGAAAATGAAGAATTGGTGAAGGATATTCACTGCTTGGATAATCTTGGAGTTCACCTCTTGGACTCCAAGGATAGTGGTATCATAGTGCAAGAAGTGGTTTGATCATCTCTTGGTGCGGAGATAAAGGAGAAAAAACTGCTCGATCATATCTTGATAAAAATCAAGAGTGACATTGGCACGAAAAAAGTAGTGGTGTTTTAGATCAGTGGTGATGGTACTTTACGGTACTAAGGGAGGTTGTGCATTTTTTATGTCGATGGGTTGCGACAAAGGATTTTTCTGAGGCTTATGAGTCGAGTTATGTTGTTCATCTCAGCTGGACTAAGATGTATCATGATCTCAGAGAGATCTATTGGTAGAATGGCATGAAGAGGGATATGGTTGATTTTGTTGCTAAGTGCATGGTGTGTCAACAGGTTAAGGTTGAGTACATGAGGCCAAGAGGGTTGTATCAAGAAATTGATTTGCCCGAATGGAAGTGGGAAGTATTCAATATGTACTTCATTATCAGTATCCTCGGTCTTGAAATCAATATGATTCGATTTGGGTTATCGTGGATAAGATGACTAAGTTTGTGCACTTCTGCCAGTGCAGACTACCTACTCGGTAGAGGATTATGCTAAGCTGTATCTTCAGGGGATTGTGAAGATGCATGGGGCGCCTATTTCAATTATTTTTGATAATGGTATACAGTTTAAATCTCTTTTATGGCAGTCTTTTCAGAGAGGGTTGGGGACCAAGTTGAGTCTGAGTACTACTTTCCATCCACAGGCGAATAGGCAAGTAGAGAGAACTATTCAGACATTGGAGGATATTCTTTGGGCTTGTGTGTTTTATTATGGTGGCAGTTGGGTTAAGCATCTACCTTTGGTGGAATTTTCTTACAATAATAGCTATTATTCAAGAATTGGTATAGCCCCTTTTGAGGCATTGTATGGTAGGAGATGTAGATCTCCTATTGGCTGGTTTGAGCTTGGTAAGGCAGATATGTTTGGTCTTGATTTAATTTACTAGGCTATGAAGAAGGTGAAGGTGATTTAAGATAGGCTTAAGGCTGCCTAAAGTCTCCAAAAGTCCTATGTAGATGTTAGGCGTAGAGTCTTGGAATTTGAGGTTGGGGATAAGGTTTTCCTCAAAGTGTCTCCATAAAGGGAGTAATACAATTTGGCAAGAAGGTGTAAGACCCCACAAAATTCTAAGCTTGACTCAGTCCTTTAAAGCCTACTAAGGGGTCCTAGACTTAGAAAAATTCAGCTAAGTATTTATACTCAGGGTCATTTTAGCCTTTGCAGTTTGGTAATCCTAGTTCATGACCTTCCCAACCTTATTTTGTCAATTTTTAAATTAATTCATGATCAGGGTCACTTGTAGGTTATCTCAGGCAAGTTTCAGATTTTTTGGACTAGCGTAAGGGCAAGTTTGGATGCCTAAAATACTGAGGGGTCGCGATAACCCCGCATCGTGAGGATCAATCAACCCAGCTAGGGGCCACATCACAATAGGTAGTCAACCCTAGTAGGGGTCGCAACGCGAAGGGCAGCCTAGTTAGTAAATTTTAGTTACGGGTTATGGGGTAAATGGGTCATTTTTCCCACCTTATTCAGCCTTAACATGAAACTAATCATCCTATAGGGCAAAATATCATTCTTTCTCTCAAACTCTCTCAAGAAAAAGTATAAGGGTTTTCAATTCAAGATTCAAATCTCAAAAATTCTACGATCAATCTTTTAAAAAACAAGCATAAAGGTATGTAAAGTGTTCATCCAAGGGCTGTTTCACCCTTGGAGTTCAAGAAACCCTTTTTAAAATCTTAAATCATGATTTTCATGTTGTGGGTTTTTTGTATTCATGTTATTCTTGTTGTGTGATTTCCAAGAGGATCTCTTTAATGAATTTCATGAAATTATGTTAGCATGTCGGTTGAAATCTTTTAAATTGAAGTGATAAATATAGCCATGATGTATGGAATTGTTATTCATGTCCAAGTATAATGTGATGCCTCCCATGTGTTTGCCAAAAATTCCTAGGTGAAGTAATTGTGCAATTTGATCCGTTGTTAATCTCAATTATGAATTCATGAAAGAACTACATGTCTAAAGGGCTCACATGTTAAAGCTATACCTTGAAGGTGTTTGTTGAAATGCCTATGTGAATTGTTAGTGTACTTATGACATGATAGCATGCATCCCTATACATGTACAAGTTCAAGATTTACAAGTGTTTGATGAAATGCCTTAGAAAGTGAATTATGAACATATGGCCATTCCTGTGCCTTTAAGATTTATGTTACGCCTTACTCTTTACGCTATCGAGTCCTGGGGGTATTTAATACCCGACAATTTAGCTGTATACCTAGAATCAGTGTCAGTTACAAAATAGTGTCAGTCAGATCATGATCAGTGGTACTTTTAGTCAATTCCAGAGTCCAGGAAAAATTAGTAAACTCTGTACTAATCCAATCTAGTTTAGTAATAGTTCAGTCAAGCCTAGTATGAACTAGGAAATCAGTTCAGTGTCTATTCAGTTGGGAGTAGGATTCAGCACCAAGAAAACCCAAGGATGGGGACTCACCTGCTAGTAGAGGGTGAGATTCTTAGAAGCAATCCTTGCATTCCAGAACTTCGTACCTAGCATAGGTTTCGATATCAAACCTACCAGTGAGGGTTGATGAGGTGTTTTAACCTATTTGTTGAGGGTTCCACTATTATCCTTAGAGTACCTGCCAAATTAGGGTAGCTCTTCAGTTGTCTTTACCGGTGACATGGTACTAGCACCCTTCCAACTAAGGTTATAGTTTGGACCTTAATATCTATTTAGAAAAGGAGCATGTCGGTTAGATGATTACCTCCTACAGTCTCAATTTTAGATTCAGTCTCAGATTAGAATGCAGTATAGTTCTACAGACTTCAGGACTGTCAGATACAGTCATCCAGATAATCTCTAATATGTTGTCAGTAAACTCAAATATTAGTAAATTTGTGTTCAGACTCAGTATCCAATTTCATCATGATTTCAGTTATAGTCTATGTATTCATGCATGCACTCCCATTCAATAATATCCATGTTATTCAGTTAGTATTGTTCATGTATCATAAACCCATGCATTTCAGCCTACCTCACTGAGCATACCAGTATATTCAAAGTGCTGACATATGTTTTTTGTGCTATGATGTCTTATATCAAAGGTTCAGACGCACGGGCCCCAGAGCATCCTCAGTAGTACATCTTTTTAGTAGACAACGTAGTGGTGAGTGCTTATATTTTGAGGATATGATTACTTTTAGCATTTTAGTTATTTTAGCAGTCAGTCTGAGTTATTTGGGGACTTGTCCTATCAACTCCATATTTTAGACAATTTAGAGGCTTATCAGACTAGAGTGTTTTCAGATAGTTGTTTTCCAGCATTCTGTATTCGATATACAGTATCGTTTTTAGATTTGAAGCTTATGGCAGTTTGGCATTTACTTCCTTATTTTTTTATTACAATATCTTTATTATTCAGTGCTCACAGCAGGTATGAGTTATGGGTTAGCTAGTGGTCCTTCAGGATTGTTAGCGTTGTGTAGCGTCCGGGGTAAAAACTAGGTGCATTACAAAACTTGGTATCAGAGCCTAAGGTTCAACAGAGTCCAATAAAGTCTAGAAGTTGTATTTGGTAGAGTCTTGTGCATGGGTGTATAGCGCACCACACTTATGGACAGGAAGCTACGAGATATTTTAGGAACAGTTTCCCTTCTTTCAGTATTATGTCATGCGAGTGGGTATAGGCTCCAGTTAAATTCTTTATCTAATCTGAGTTTCTCTTCTATTACATATTATGACTCCTAAAAGAACTAAAGGAAGAGGAATAAGAGATCAGACAGAACTCCAGCCCGTCTAGCCAGATCTTCTAGATGAACATGTCTCCCATGCTGAGTTTAGAACAACTTTCACCACCCTAGCTCATATGTATCAGCACAGAATAAGTGCCCAACAGTTGTTTTGGCCAACCCAATGGCTAACACAGCAGCTGCCAGGATTCAAGATTTCACCCGAATGAATCCTCCATCTTTTACCAGGTCTAAGTTAGATAAGGACCTTCTGGAATTTATTGATCAAGTACAAAAAGTTACTAATGTTATGGGGGTTAAAGCTAGTGAGAGTGCTGAGCTAGCTACATATCATTTGCAATATAAGCCTCACTCTTGGTTCAAATAGTGAAAAAAAAAGAGAGCCGTAGATGTAGGGCCTATAGAATGGGAGGAGTTTGCCACTACTTTTCTGGATAGGTTTTTCCTACGGGAGTTGAGGAAAGCAAAGGTTCTAGAATTTATCAATCTGAAGTAGGGCAGCATGACGGTGAAAGAGTATTCTCTAAAGTTTACCCAATTAGCCAGATATGCTCCTCACATGGTAATAGATAGCAGATCTAAGATGAGCAAGTTTGTGTCTGGGGTGAATGATAGTGATGTTAAGGAGTGTAGAATCGCGGTGCTGATTAGTGAGATGGACTTGTCTAGAATGATGGTCCATGCTCAACAGATCGAAGATTAGAAGAATATTGAGAGAGAGAAGCAGAACAAGAGGGCTTGAATAGGTAGTTTCAACTATGCTCAGCCTATGTCGGAGGGTGGTAATCATTCTCAGTTCTGCCTGAAATCTTTTGTTCTAGCCTCGTCCTTAGCTAGTGCTCCAGTGCTGAAATTCAGAGATGAAAACAAATATAGGGCATCAGGCCCTAAACCTCAGGGCAGTGTTAGTAGTGCCCGAACGAATCCTCTCAGCCAGTAGTATGGTAGAAACCATTATGATGCCTGCAGAGTAGGAAGTGATGTATGTTTCAGATGTAGCAAGCCAGGCCATAGAGTCAGAGATTGTCCCCAGTCAAGTTCCCAAGGTCAGTGTAATCGTCTTCCAGGTTATTTCGGTCACTCGAATCAAAAGGGTGCCTCATCCAGTGCCACTAGTGATCAGTGCCTAAATAGACTGTATGCTCTTCAGTCCCGATAGGATTAAAAAAATTCTCATGATGTAGTCACTGGTACGTTGAAAGTTTATCATTTGCATGTTTATGTTTTGCTAGATCTAGGAGCTTCATTGTCTTTTGTTACTCCATATATAGCATTTGATTTTGGAGTCAGTCCTGAATTCCTAGAAGAGTCTTTCTTAGTCTCTACCCTACTGGGTAAATCCATTATAGCCCGGCAGGTATACAGAAACTGTCTGATTAGGGTATCTCAGAAAGTCACTTCAGCGGACTTAGAGAATTAGAGATGACTTATTTTGATGTCATTCTCGGTATGGATTGGATTTTTTCCTGCTATACCTCAGTCGACTGCAGAAAAAAAATTGTCCAGTTTTAGTTTCTAAATGAACCCGTCCTAGAGTGGAGAGGTAGTACTTCAGCACTTAGGGGTCATCTTTTTTCTTACCTTTGTGCTAGAAAAATGATATCTAAGGGGTGTGTCTACCATCTTGTCCTAGTCCAGGAGTCCAGATCAGAAACCCCTACTCTTGAATCAGTTTTAGTATCTTGCGAATTCCTAGAGGTGTTTCCCGAAGATCTTCCAGGAGTCCCTCCCAAAAGGGAAATTGATTTCAAAATCAATCTCCTTCGAGATACTCAGCCTATCTCTATTCAGCCATACAGAATGGCTCCAATAGAAATTTGAGAATAAAAAAAGCAGTTAAAGAATCTCTTAAATAAGGGATTCATCAGACCCAGTTTCTCCCCGTGGGGCATGCCAATTCTATTCGTGTGTAAGAAAGACGGTTCCCTCAGAATATGTCTTGACTATCATCAGTTAAATAAAGTCACGATCAAGAATAATTATCCACTTACCAGAATTGATAAATTGTTTGATCAACTTTAGGGTGCTAGTAATTTCTCTAAGTTAGACCTCAGATTGGTCTATCATCAGCTCAGAGTCAGGGAATGTGACATCCCAAAAATAATTTTCAAAACTTGGTATAGTCATTTCAAATTCTCAGTTATGTCTTTTGGTCTTACCAATGCCCCAGCGGCTTTCATGGACTTGATAAACCATGTGTTTAAGCAGTACTTGGACATATTTGTCATAGTTTTCATAGATGATATCCTTATTTACTCACACAGTGAACATGATCATGCAGAGCATCTCAGAATAGTGTTGCAGACTCTTAGAAACCATCAGTTATTTGCTAAATTTAGTAAGTGTGAATTTTGGCTCAGGTCAGTATCTTTTCTCGGCTATATAGTTTTCGTTGATGGAAGTAGAGTTGATCCCCAAACGACCAAAGTAGTGAGAAACTGGCTTAGACCTATCTCTCGATCAAATATCAGGAGTTTCTTGGGTTTGGATGGATATTATCGATGGTTTGTTAAGGGATTTTCATCTAATGTATTCCCTATGTACAGATTGACTTAGAAGAAGGTCAAATTCCTGTGGTCAGATTCTTGTAAGTAGAGTTTTCTAGAGTTGAAGACTCGACTCACTACAACTCTAGTTTTGACCCTACCAGATGGTTCCAATGGCTTTGTTGTGTACTGTGATGCATCCATAGTACGTTTGGGTTGTGTCCTCATGCAGAGAGGTAAGGTCATAGCCTATTCCTCTAGACAACTTAAACCCCACAAGAAGAACTATCCTACTCACGATCTTGAGTTAGCAATAGTAGTTTTTACCTTAATGATTTGGAGGCATTACTTGTATGGGGTACATGTTGATGTGTTCACCGACCATAAAATCCTGTAGTATGTGTTCTCCCACAAAAATCTTAACCTCCATCAGAAGGTGGTTAGAGTTGATGAAAGATTATGACATAAGTGTACTATACCATCCGGGCAAGGCCAGTGTGGTGGCTGATGCTCTCAGTAGGCTGTCGATGGGTAATGTTTCTTATGTTGAGGATAGTAAGAAAGAGTTAGCTCAGGAAGTCCATCAGCTTGCTCGACTAGGTGTCCGCTTAGTCGACTCAGCAGGAGGTAGTGTATGGGTTCAAAACAGTTTAAAATTATCTCTAATTTCTAAAGTAAAAGAAAAGTAGGATAGAGATCCCAGTTTAGTTAAGTTGAAAGAGTCAGTCAGCGATCAGAAGGTAGAGGTTTACTCCCAAGGGCTAGATGATGTATTGCATTGTCAGGGTCATCTGTGTGTGTCGACTGTCAATGACTTGAGATATCAAATTCTTTTAGAGGCACATAGTGCGTGTTACTCTATTCATTCTGAGGCCATGAAAATGTATCGCGATTTATGGGAACACTATTGGTGGAGTGGGATAAAGAGAGAGATTGTAGAGTTTGTATCTAGGTTCTCTACATGATAGCAGGTTAAGATTGAGCATCAAAAATCTAGTAGGTTCATACAGGAGTTCAACATTCCTACTTGGAAGTGGGAAAAAGTAAACATGGACTTTGTGATGGGTTTGCCTCGTACTCGTCGTTAGCATGATTCAATTTGGGTTATTGTAGACAAGATGACCAAATTATATTATTTCCTACCAGTCCATACCTCTTACTCAGTCAAGGATTATGCAAAACTCTATATCAGGGAGTTGGTCTGATTGCATAGTGTTCTATTATCCATTGTCTCAGATGGAGATACCCAGTTCACCTTTTATTTCTAGAAGGCGTTCCAAAAGGGTCTTGGTACCCGAGTTCACCTCAGTACCACTTTTCATCCTTAGACAGATGGTCAGGTAGAAAGTACCATCCAGACTTTATAAGATATGTTGCGAGCATATGCGATTGATTTTAAGGGTATTTAGGATGACCACTTGCCTTTGATTGAGTTCGCATATAACAACAGCTATCATTCCATCATTCAGATGGCTCCGTTTGAGGTTCTTTATGGGAGGAGATATAGATCTCCCATTGGTTGGTTCGAAGTGGGTGAGGTCGCAGTGGTAGGGCCTGACCTAGTATTTGATGCCTTGGAAAAAGTTCAGTTGATCAGAGAAAGGCTTAAGATAACTCAGTGCCAACAGAAATCATATGTAGACTTTCGTAGAAAGGATCTCAAGTTTGATATTGGTAACTATGTGGATTTGAAAGTCTCTCCCATGAAAGTGGTGAAGAGGTATGGCAAGAAGGGGAAACTCAGTCCCCTATATGTCGGTCCTTACCGAATTCTCAGCCATTTTAGAAAGGTAGCTTATGATCTTGAGTTGCCTTCATATCAATCTTTAGTCCATCCAGTATTTTGTGTCTCCTTATTAAAGAAATACATAGGTGACCCAGTAGCTGTAGTCCCGATAGAGGGCATAGACGTTTAGAATAGTCTCTCTTATGAATAGGTTCCTGTCAAACTCCTTGACTATCAGATTTGTAGACTGAGGAACAAAGAATTCCCTCAAGTAAAAGTTGTTTAGTGGAATCATTCCATTGAGGGAGCTACTTAAGAAGTAGAAGAAGATATGCAGACCAAGTACCGTATCCTCTTCCCTACCCACTCAGACGTAGTTCAAGGTAACATTTTTCCTTAAAACTTACTCAGAGTTCCCTTGCAAAACCTTGTATCAGTTACCATTGCATATTCAATCGTGCATTCATGAATTATTTTCAATCATGTATTCATTGCATTGAGATATGCATATTCAGTATGCAAACCTTATTTGTCAGTATATTCAGTCATGTATTTGTTACATTCAGATATGTATGTTCAGTAATAAAAACTCAGTATATGAGTAGCTTCAATCATGTTTCATTGTTCGTGTCCAATAAATAAGATCAGCACATCAGTAATCTTAGATTAGTCAGCCACATTCAAGGACAAACGTACTCAAAAGGGAGATATTGTAAGGCCCCACAAAATTCTAAGCTTGAATCAATCCTTTAAAGCCTACTATGGGTCCCAGAATTAAAAAATTTAGTGAAGTATTTATACTTAGGGTCATTTTAGCCTTCGTAGTTTGGCAATCCTAGTTCACGACCTTCTTGACATTATTTTTTCAATTTTCAAATTAATTCATGATCAGGGTCTCTTGTAGGTTATCTCAGGAGAGTTTCAGATTTTTTAGACTAGTGTAAGAGCGAGTTTGGATGGCCAAAATAGTGAGGGGTCGCGATGGTCCCACGTCGTGAGCCCCAGTCAACCCAGTTAGGGGTCGCATTGCAATAGGTAGTCAACCTAAGTAAGGATCACGATGCGAGGAGCAGCCCAGTTCAGCAAATTTCAGTTACGATTTATGGGGGTAAATGGGTCATTTTCCCCACCTTATTCAGCCTTAACACAAAATTAATCAACCTATAGGGCAAAATCTCATTTTTTTCTCTCAAACTCTCTAAAGAAAAAGTATTAGGGTTTTCAACTCAAGATTCAAATCTCAAGAATTCTACCATCAATCTTCTAAAAAACAAGCATAAAGGTATGTGAAGTATTCATCCAAGGGCCCTTTCATCCTTGGAGTTCAAGAAACCTTTTTTAAAATCTTAATTCATGATTTCCATGTTGTGGGTTGTTTGTATTCATGTTAATCTTGTTGTGTGATTTCCAAGATGTTGTCTTTAATGAATTTCATGAATTTATGTTAGCATGTGTGTTGAAATCTTTAAAATTGAAGTGATTAATGTAGCTATGATGTATTGAATTGTTATTCATGCCCAAGTATAATGTAATGCCTGCCATGTGCTTGCCAAAAATGCCTAGGTGAAGTAATTGTGCAATTTGATCCATTGTTGATCTTAATTATGAACTCATGAAAGTACTACATGTCTAAAGGGTTCCCATGTTAAAGCTATGCCTTGAAGGTGTTTGTTTAAATGCTTATGTGAATTGTCAGTGTACTTATGACATGTAGCATGCATCCCTATACATGTACAAGTTCAATATTTACAAGTATTTGAGGAAATGCCTTAGAAAGTGAATTATGAAGATGTGGACATTGTCGTGCCTTCAAGATTTATATTACGCCTTACTCTTTATGCTATCGAGTCCTAGGGGTATTTAATACCCAACAATTTATTTGTATACCCAGAGCCAGTGTCAGTTACAGAATAGTCTCAGTCAGTTTAAGATCAATGGTACTTTTAGTCAGTTCCAGATTTTAAGAAAACTCAGTAATTCATTACTAATCCAGTCTAGTTCAATAACAGTTCAGTCAAGCCTAGTATGAACTAGGAATCAGATCAGTTTCTATTCAGTTGGGAGTAGGATTTAGCACTGAGTGAACCCAAGGATGGGTACTCACATACCAATAGAGAGTGTGATTTTTAGAAGCAATTCTTGCATTCCAGAACTATGTAGCCAGCATAGGTTGAGACATCAAACCTGCCAGTTGAGGGTTTATGAGGTGTTTTCACCTGTCAGTAGAGGGTTCCACCATTCTCAAGATCAATTGCATACATCTATCAAAAATTATAGAAATTGGCACCCCATGCACCCTCAATGTCTCCTTGATGTAAATCTTGGAAAACTGCTTTGATCTGTAATCCACTCTAACTGGAATGAAATGATATGACTTGGTTAGCCTGTCCACTATGACCTAAATTAATTCACACTGCCTCGAGGTTTTACAAAGACCCACTGTGAAGTCTATGGCTATCCTCTCCTACTTTCTCTATGGAATAGTCATTCTCTAATCAAACCCATGGGCCTTTGATGCTTATATTTCACTTTCTGGTAGTTGTGGCATTCAGAACATACGCCAATATATCTCTCTTCATCACAAGCCACTAATAGAGCTACCTCAAGTGACAATACATCTTGGTTGTATCCAGACGAATAGTCTATTAAGAACCATAAGCTTTTGGAAGAAAATCCTAAATCAAATGATCAACCTGAGGTACCCACATGCTTTTTCTCACCATCAACACCCACACACATCAAGTGTGGCATCAGAAGATCCACCATACACATATTATTTCAAAATTTCAATTTCACATCTTTAAACTATCTATCCTTGATTTGATCAAGGAATGTTGACCTTACCTCAATACTAGACACACTATGATGCTAGAGTCTTAATCTCTCTAGCCTTATAGAAATACCAAGTTGCATGAACTAGGATGGTAGAGTCTTAATCTCTCTAGCCAAAGGTCTTTTAACACTGTCAAGCAAGCCATACTTATTGATTTCTAGCTCAAAGTGACTGCCACCATATTGACCTTTCCTCGATGGTACTAGATAGTCACACCATAATTTTTCAACAATTCCATCTACCTTATCTGCCTCAAGTTCGAATCCTTACCTTTTCTACCTCAAGTTTGGATTATTTTGGGTGAAAACATACTTCAATCTATGATGGTCTATAAACACTTTTTACTTAACACCATGGAGGTAGTGCCTCAAAATATTAAGTGTGAAAACCATATTGCAAATACCAAATCATGGGTTTGATAATTCTTCTCATGCGGCTCAATTTTCTTGAAGCATAGGTAATTACATTCCTTTCCTGCATCAATACAGCACCCAAACTAGAGCATGAAGAATCATAAAAGATAAGTCCTTACCTTCAACTAGCAAGGCGAGAATGAGATCTATGGTAAAGAAAAAAAAGCTCTAGCTTTTTAAAGATCTCATCTCACTTGTCTGTCTAAATAAATGACACCTCCTTTTGAGCCAACCTTGTTTTATAAGTAGCAATAGATGCAAAGTTCTTAACAAACCTATGATAACAACTAAAAAGATTCACAAAACTCCTAACCTCAGTCATAGAGCTAGTTAAGACCCAACTCTTGACAGCCTCAATCTTATGTGGATCTTACATCACCTTTTTTCTAAAACCACATGCCTTAGAAATATCTCAGAGGACATCTAAATTTTACATTTAGAAAACTTGGCATAGAGCTTTTTCTTCTTCAAAATCCTAATATAATACAAAGATGACCTGGATGTTCCTTCTTACTTTTATGGTAAACTAAAATGTCATATTAAAACAATCACAAATAAATCCAAGTAAGACTTAGAAATACCATTCATCAAACTAATAAAAGTTGTCGGCTCATTAATCAACCTGAAGGATATTACCAAGAACTCATAATACCGATTATTGAGTCCTAAGAGTTGTCTTGTGTATATTTTTAGGATGAGTCTTTAAATGGTGATATCTCAAGATCAATTCTATCTTTGATAAAACTAAAGCACCCTGAAAATGATCAAAAACATTATATATCTGAGGTAAATGATACTTATTTCTGATGGTAACCTTATTCAACTACTATAGTCAATAAACATTCTCATGATACCGTATTTTTTTCTTAACAGGCAATATTGGAGCACCCCAAGATAACGAATAGGATGAATGAATCCCTTATCAAGTAACTCCTGCAACAAAGTCTTGAGTTCTCTCAACTCTGTTGGAACTACTCAATAGGGAGGGATAGAAATTGGGAGAATGTCATGCTCTAAATCATTGCAAAATAAATATCTTATCCTAGAGCATACCAGGCGTATATGAGGGAAATACCTTCTAAAATTATGACACATATATGACTAACTTAATAGAAGAAGACAATGCCCTAACATCCTAAATATATTCTAGAAAGGTTAAACACCCCCTCCTAACTAGTTTCTTAACCTGAATAAAAGATATAATTTTTAAAAGTCTTTGATTATACACATCTTTCCCCTATAACCTATCCATTCTAGAAATCTCTAAGGTAACAGTCTTAGCATTACAATTTAAAACAGCATGATATAGAAATAGCCATGTCATACCCATGATTGTGTTAAAATCAAGCATATCAAAGATTATCGAATCCAACTAATAGAAAGCCATAAACAATATAGAATAACTATGATACACATGGGTCACTACCATAGAGTTTCCAACTAGATGCACATGTAGGAGAGTCATTCAAATCACAAACCTAGTCCAATGCCAAAGAAAATTTAATATATACATAGGAATATGTGGAACCCAAATCATAGAAAACACTAGCTATCATATAAGAGAGAGATAGTACCTACAATGACAACATCAAAAATGTTGGCCTTAGTCTTTCCAAAAAAAGAATAACAATAAGCTCTATCATAAATTAGATTAACCTCTTTAGCAGATTATGCACCACCTCTCCCTATATTACCACTACCTCAATTTCCAACACAACCTACCTGATGATTACCTCTCCAACCCCATGGATGACATGTACCATTACCTCTTTGACCTTTATATATAGGAACTACAACTCTAGCCTATTTCTTACCTTGAGAACTAGTCTATCTCTGACGGAAATCTCTCTTGAAGTAACCCATAGCACCAAAAGTTTACAACATCAATATATGAAAAGCCTACTGGCCAATAAATATAAATCTATTTAGCTTCTCATAATTGAGGGCTATTGAGAGAACCCTATCTAACCCTCTCAAGATATTGGTAGAGCTGACTAAATAGGATGAGCCAAATAGGACAGATGGTTATGACCCTAGGATTAAGAACGACTAAAGTTACCCATATTTGGGGACTTGTTTGATAATACCTAATCCAGATCAACCAGTTTGAATCCTCCCAACTTCTTGAAATAATCCAAAATATCATTGAAGGTCTTTCAAATAGAAATCATATGAATAGACAAAACCTTTAATGTAATGACCCTCCAGGTTATTTTTTATATTTCCACTTATTTTCGCCATTAGAACTTTTCCATAGCTTCCACAAGTCATTTATTATTTTTTTGAATTGTAAATTCAGTTACCAGGTAGTTTGTTTGTTTTTTAGAGCCAATTTTCTATTTGGAAGTCTTTGTTAGTTCAAAATGATCACCGGACAAAATCTTTAGTAAAATGATATCCGATGCAAATTTTAACTATGCCAAAAGCTCCAAAATATTGATTTTAGGCTATGTAGAACTTTGGTTTGGGTCTTAATGCACCCGAGATAATTTTGACCTATTGGTCAGAAAGTTGGAAAATTTAAAATATAGGTGTGGGACCCATATTTGGACAAAACAACCTTGGATAGAAAATTAGACTTTTCCATTGCATCCAAAATGGTGTATTTAGTATGGCTACATACTTAATTTGCATATATCATATTCCAAATGAATCTTGAGTCCTTAACAAAAACTTAGGAAAATTCCAAGTTTCAACTATCATTTGGTGTGGGCTGTGATTGCATATGATGTGTAGAAGATAGTACAATTGCACTAAGGAGTATGGATATCTCCATACCTATATTTGTATCCAAGTTGTGCGATATCATACCTGGTTGTGCGATTGCCATACCTGATGACCTGGAAAGAGTATAAAAGACCCCTTAGGTCGCAAATTTGCCCATTTCCACTCATTCTCTTAAGAGAAAAATCCCTAATGAGTAGGATAACTCAAAATTAAGTCTTTTGGGTGACTTGGGAGCTTTTTCAAAATCTATTTTTGAGATTATCATCTAGATTAAGGTAAGATTCGAACCTTTAGTTGGTGAATTTTCTTGGTTCTTGACCAAAACCCCAAAAAGCTTGAGGGATTGATTTTAGCCCCAAATTAGCTTAGTTTTCATCCATTCTTTAGGTTTGTGATTCTTTGATCATTTATGAATGTTGGGTTAGTCTCAAATGCATTTCCTATAAGTGGGACCCATGTAGGGTTTTGGGTGTGATTTTTGGACCCGGAGCATAATGGTGCAATATGGGTATTATTATTATCGTATTAATGTTCTAATTATAATTTTGATATCACGGCGGCATTTTGGGATCGTGAAGTAAAGATGGAGATTGATGAACTATTTAAGGATTTACAGTTTAACTTTGAGTTAGGCTTCTGTCTACTCTTCTTCGTAAGATGATGTGTGTTATATATTCCATGTGAATGTGCACGTTGAGATTGATTATGGATAGAATAAATTAGTCTTGATTATTTAAGTTTGGGGATTAGATGAGGTTTTTTGACCTATAAGGTAAAATGATTATTATACATGTAGAATCTTATTGCCTTCTCCCTAGATTTAACTAATTCATAGAATAGATGTGATATGAAGCTAGGTTTGGGATATGGTTTAAGTATTGGAAATATTTTTAGTATGATTAACCTTATTTGGCCCATTCTATTGATGTTGAAATTGTAATGGTGGAGTTGACTCAATCTCTCATGTTCTAGGTGAAATTCCTATCTTAGAATTGATTTTCGCTTATGTGCATCAAGAAGTGAATTTAGATATCTTAGCTTAGCCCGTGGTATAAATTTCTTAAATATGGAATCCAGCGATTAGAAGTGGGTTCTTTCGGCCAATCTTAGGCTAAGACTTGTGTTAGCTCATGTGGACTTAGTTATGGATGTTAGGCATAGTTGAGACTAGTGAGCCTGTAGAAATAAGGTTACTTCATGAATTAGCGAATGATGATAGTAATTTCCCCAGATAATGATTAGTGGCCCTTGGCCATGATATAGTCAGTGATGTGATATTTGGCCTATAGAGATTATATTCTTCTTAGTTTTGATCCATGGTCTAGTGATATGTTATGCCTCCTAGATGTGAGATACTTATTAATATTATGCCTCATATATGTGAGATAACCTACTATTATGATTATCAATATAAAATTTGGATATGAATGTGGTTATAAGGCCATGATTATGATGTTGTAACTATATCGACACATTATTAGGCCAAAGGTCGTGTTATGAAATAAGTTGGACATCTAAGAAGTGTTTATCCTTGTAAAGAATGTGGTTGTGATTTATATGCATATTGATTCTTATGGCTGCATTATTTGAATACTGGTGATGGAATGCATAGATTTGGTACATTCATGATCATTAATTCAGTAAATTATGTGATTTTTGTTAATATATGATCTTACTACGGATTCTCCTAAACAAGGGTTAAAACCCACTTTTTACCTTAAAATGGATTTCTTGATAATAATAACTATTTTTCTTAATGGACTACTTATATGCATAAAATATATTAATAATGATGTTTTAAATATTTCACCAAGACAGATTCTGATCTATGATTTGATACTACTAATTACTCCTGCCGTGGGAGATTCTGACCCTTTCTACCCGTTTATAATGATTAAGTCTCAAAGTTCACTCCAGGCAATGGATTTATGGATTTATACCTTTTTTAGCTACGGCTTGAGTCTGTGCACCTATTATATCTATGTAAACATCTCTCTAATATGGTACGGGGGAAGATACAATATTGATGATATAAATTTTGGGTAAAAACTCGATAGCAGATTATAGTATTAATGTTATATATCTGTGTGATGATGATATTAATGATGTTAACGATAGTGGTAGATATTGATTATATATTGACTGGTTCAATTTTGGGTGTTTATTATATATTATGATCTTTTAATTTTAGGTATTGAGTACATATTTTGACTGGTTCAATTTTGGGTATTGCTTATATTATGACCGATTCAATTTCGAATATTGACTATATACATACTATCGGTTTGAGTTAGAGGGATGATTATGATATTAATTATATACTTTGCATTTATTCTTGCATGAGCATTGCCTATCACCAGTATGCGCCTATATCAATCAACCCATATGATTATGCCTTATGGTGTATTGTATGTTGATTGAACCTTCTGAGCCTAGGGCGGTGGGGGTACTTGATAGGCTCTTCTAGGTAAATTTTTTCCGTTCTAGCTGATTACTCTTGATGTTATTGATATTGTTATTATCATTGTAATGATCATTGTTTTGGGCTAGTTTATGACAGATTTGCCATTAATTCAGCATAAGACTTGAGGTATGATTCGGGACTCTTCTATCTTATGATTATATTACTAAGCATGATCATCTAATAATTTTATATATGGATTACAACCCTGAGTATTCTAGCACTAGCTCCTGCTGTGGTTAAGAGGACTTAAATGGCTTCTCTGATAATTTAGGATGTACTTTGAGTAGACCTTGTTTTATATATGCATATATATGCATAGTTAGCTATATATATCTATGGTGTTACTGTATATCCCTTTCTTTTATTTATTCAGATTGTATATTCATTCCTTGACCTTGTATACTTATATATATCTTCCTTCCGCTCTTACTTTATATATTGACCAGTGATATACGGTATAGTGCTGAGATTTCTAAGTATGGATGGAATAAGATAGTGCATTCTTATTACTTCTTTATCCTTATAATATTAGCCTCTTGGACATGAATAGGATAGATTATCCTTAATATACTAGTCTATCTTATGTGGTTGTTGGACATTGGGTGTAGTTCTTAATTCTATTTATATATTATATATATCTGCTTTATTTTTGGAGCTCAGTTGGCAGTTGCCTACTGAGTACCACATGTTTGGTACTCATACTACACTTTTCCAGCCTATAGATTAAAGTACGAGTTATTGCCATTGATGTGCGCATCGTGCATAGAAGCCATGGTTTGGGGACTTAGAGTGAGCTCCTGACATTCGAAGTATTACTTACCTCCCTCTTATGCACTATACTAGTCTCTATGTTGTATTCAGAGATAGTTATATTTGTATATTCATTTAGTACCACTTCTGTATCCTTATTATGTTAGAAGCTCTTATACTGATACCAGCAGTTTTTGGGACTATGTTATATAGTTGATATTTTATCACATCTATTCCACATTCTTTCCTTTATCTATTTGGGTAGTTTGTTACTAGCCGTTCTGAACTACGGGTTTAACTGGCCTACTGGTGGTTTATACAATGTGTTTTCCTGACTTGAAAAATTGGATCATGATATGCAAGTAAGTGTTTATACCCTTCACAAATAATCAAATCATCTCTTCTTCTATACCAAGTAACTGAGAGTATAATGGGACAAGACATGAAACTTAGCCTCATAGGCTGTAACTAAAATATTTCCCTGCTTAAGGACCAAAACTCATCCGTCTTATGATCACAAAGAGTACGGGGGGGGTACATATTTCTCCAAAAACAAAGTGTGAAACTAGGCCCAAGTCAATACAGTTAAAGCTAGTGAATGGCACTCCATAAATTCCCAATACCACTACTTTGAATCACTTTGCAATTAGAAGGTCAGAAACTCAACACATGCTTCTCTATAATACCCCTTTTATATAGGCTCTTATCAAAATCAATAATGAACTCAAATACATCCACATTCTCAAAACCAACAAAATTAAGAAGTTTTATTTTCAGAATCTTAATCATCGTGTCATGTTTAGTCCCAATTATGATAGAGTAAGATTGGATAAGGGAAAATCTCATTCCCCAAAGCTATACCCATCCTAAGAGAAAGAGAGACAGTCGATTGAGCATTCATAAATAGATAAGTAGGGATAGCATGTGTGGCTCCAGTACTGACCAACTTACTTAGGAAAGAAAGTACATATTAAATCATCTTAGAAGACATCAGGGGAATAACTGGACCCCTAGTTGGTACCTTCTCCTTATATTCTATAGCATCCTTATTTAAACCTTCTCATACTGATCCTAGGGTAAGGTAGGTATCTCAAATTACTGGTGAACCATATAAGCTACTACCCAAGCTCCACTTTGAGCGGGGGATTCCCTACCTCTCTCACTTTCTCTACCCCTTCCTCAACCTTGAATGGCTAATTTCACAGTTGTTGTGTGGTGGTTAGACAACTGTCTCAATTAGCTCTAGATTTCACTACATATGGACAATAAATGAAGAGGGTCAAATATAAATTTAGATCACTAGATACCAATTCAAATCAAGCTATATCATGAAAGAAGAAGAAAAGTGAAAATTCCTAAGGTCCTATAACCTCTCAAAGAAAAGTACAAACATCTCCATACCATTTTGCTAGACTCTACTGGGCCTATTTTAGTACAACGAGATCAATGAACCTAGGTAGTTGATACCAATTTTGTCACAACCCAAAACCCTTTTTGCGTGGACTAATCCTTTGTTGTGAGAATAATTTAACTCAAATTACTCAACCCAACACTTAACTAAAATTCAAAATAAGCTAAACACTTCATTTAATAATCCAATGTCTCAAAGTGTTCTAACAATAATAGATGCAGAAGTAAAAAAATCCCTAAAATCTAAAAGTCATTGTAATAAAGCCATTGTAAATATCAGTAAAAAGGTTCAACTAAAAATAACTAAAAATATCTGAGTTCAAAAAAATGAACTAGAAACTAATTACATGACTCATAGCTATCCAAAAGATGTAGCTAACCCTGGAGTCAAAATGCAGTCTGCTCTATAGATGAGGTCTAAGAGAAGTCACCAAAAAATGCTCTACATTGAACAAAAAGAACACGTGAAGTATCGGTACACAAGAAACAACAATGTACTGATAGGGTCATTGGCCAACCCAAAATAAAAAGTGTGAATAAGAAACCATAACTTACAAAACAAGAAATGACCATGAATACCAACCATATAACTACACTTTAATTATGTTATACTTACCCTCTCAAAAAACACCACAAAGTTTAGTCAAGTACAAGTCAATATAGAAAATAACTTAAGTCAAGATACTAACTATCGGCATCAATCTAAGTCAATAAACCAGACACGTCTCAATTACACAAGTAAATAAATAATAAAAGATACATGCCAATCCTTTTCAATTTAGCCACTCAAGAATCCAATTATACAATAACAACAACCATACTCATAAATCATGGTTCACTTAAGGAACCAAATATAAGTAGCCAACAAATAAACTTGATTCACTCAAGGAGTCAGCACACTCACTAATACATTTTACACACATGCTAAGTCTCTTATAGTCGCCCATTGATCTACAATGGACAAGTTTTTGTCCATGTACCAAAATCCCAAACACTTAGTGCCTGATAACCTTATATCACCCAATCTCATGTAGATGTCCAAATAGCGGTACATCCCATAATAATAAGAATAAATCCCATAAATATGTTCAATTACCTATACATCCCATAATAATCAACAAATATCACAACTACAATGAAAACAATCAACAAATTTTCAATGTAACCTCATTCCATGTCATTAACACTAAGGATATCAGTTAATCATTTTCTTTCTTTCGACATACATAGTAACAAGTATACAAAGAACAGTTAACATTCACACATAAATCAAGTTGAGTTTCAACTAATTTAAACCATAATTTACCTCAATCCAAGCTTACACCACTCTATTAAGCTTGACCCTTTACTTTACATAAAATTTTGGGTTGGTTGTGATCTAGAAATGATAATATGATCACAACTCAGACAATGATCTAGTACAATGATCATAACCTTAAGGTCAAATTCATGATCATTCCTCTCATTCTAGGATTTTCTATAATCATTCCACCTTAATTCTACCAATTTCATGAACTTAATAGTAAATTCTAAGCATGCAATTTAAACTAATGACTTTTAAATATAACCCAAGGGCTTTCTATTTAATTCACCCAATTGGAGTAGAAAAATCACCTAGGTCAAGCTAAATTCTTCTCAAAACATAAAACCTAGTTATTATATGGATCAATAATTGAAAAATTAGATAATAGAAGGGATTAACTTACCATTATAAAGAAATATGGAATTTAGGTGGAACTCACTCAAAACTATATCTCCTATCCCTTAGACGAATGTGGAAAAAATTATATTTTGGGATATTTTTTAATTAATTAGCACATATCCCGCTATAGTAGCCCTATCCCACTATAGCAGCCTCATTATATCGAGAACCACCATTATGGCAGGATTGACAAAGTTGACTCCATCTATTGCAACATTGTGGTAGTAGCCTTTCACCTATTATAATGGGTAAGCATGGAAAGAACTCAGGATTTCTCTCAATTTTCCATTTTTGCAATGAGCCCTCAGATTTTGGCATCTCGAACTAATCCATTTATGTAAAATTTTATATTGGGAGTTCTAAACACCCAAATTTAATATAAAAGCTCCTATAGATTCCTTATCATTTTAGCTATAATAAAATCATCTCAAACCACTTAACTTTTAACTATTTGATTCTTGGATTACCTTAGCCCATATCATGCTTCCATTTCATTCAAGACTAGCCTAGTCTGAAATTTTTAACTCTTAATTTTGAAAAACCATGACTCAAAATGATAATGGGAAATCTCAGTTTCATAAGTGGCAGTCTTGCTATTAATTACTAGCACTTAATAAATGTTACAACTTGAAATTACACCTTAGTCGTAACATGGTGCTTAGAAACACAAGTGACCTCAAGCTAACCAATGGCCTTGAAAAACACTAAAAAAATTGATAATAACTGGTATAAAAACAATTAGTGAAATAAATGATCGAATAAATCCAATCAAAAATGTCCAAATAGAAGATCACAAGCTGAAAATCTAACTATAAATCTAAAAAGCCTCTACTAAGAAGAGCTATTGGGACAAACCCCCAGTTAACTCAAATGGTCTAAACACTATAAACGATAAAGACAAAATGAAAAAAAATGCTGACTCTAGTCCTCACATGATGAGGACTCACCAAAAATATATTGCTGATATGGTAAGAGATTCTACAAGGCGTGATTCGTATGTTGAGCATCAGAACCTATATTATAAGACAATATAGAATAAAGAAAGCATGCAATTAGTACTTTAAATATAATAAGAATGTGAGATAGGAATATAAATTAATATAAGTTGTACATGTTATATATAACATGATAAACTAATGCAAGACCAAGCAATGAACATATGCTGCATAATAAGCTAAATCCAAGGTCATGCAAAAAATCTAGATCAAAACTGTAAACTATAGACTGTGGGAGCTAATAATAACCGACATACCCTAATCTAAACTAACTGGGGTCCGACCTCTAACCCAGCTAGAAGGTTGTTCAGTACCTTTCCAAATTAACAAACACAGACTGGTGTGGATCTACTAAACTAGGTTCAAAAGGACTAAGATGTCATGTCTGGCCTGGTGGGGACCCCTTACAACCTATGGTGTCACCATTGTTTTAGGACATAGGGACTTCTACTAAAGGTCTCAACCTAACTGGAAATAAGCCTTTGTCCTTGTATCCGTTCGATGCTAAGTACTACACCCAACTAAATGACACTAATATCTTCAATGTTCAATGCTAATAATAATCTAAATTTTGAAAATACATATATTGTCTGAAAGCATTAAAAATATTTAAACTGGGGAATATAGTATCCAAAGAATATGCATAAAACCCTAGGTCATGAGCATTCATAACCCGCTATCTCTAAAGAATACAACTATTACGTCAATTTGGTAAACTGAAAGAATTTACAAAATTCAATAGCTTAAGTCCAACTATTATGGATTTTACAATGCAGCTATTGTTTATGATCATAGTCAAGTCATAACACTAAAATTTATGTTAAAATGGGGATTATAACTCAATCACACCTACGGATTGAGATATCAATGAATTTACCAATATACATAAACCCGAAATTGTGTAAAAGATAAACAGGAGAATTGGGTTAAGGTTGGGATTAAATAGATGGAAAGGGACCTATTGATATAATCCCACATGCCTGAAGATGAGAACCCTGAAGAATTCTTTAGAATTAAATGCATAAGGAAGTATAATGATCCTGTAAGTCATTTTATTCATTTTTGCATATATTAGGTATTTCAAGCTTTCCCACTGGATATATGTCATTTATCACTTGTCATGCTATCATTTTAGTTATCAGACAATTCATTTTGATTTTAGACTCATTTTACTATTGTAGAGATATCAATGTTAAAGAACTGATCTCGAACCAAAATTTCAAGTAAATGACCTCAAATTAAAATTTTTATAATGTCGTTATCTTGGAATATTGATTTTAGACTAAGGGGCCCTTAGTTCAGTTTCCAAGGCTTTTGAATTCTTTAGGATATTAGGTGAATTCTATGAAATGGATCTATAGATGTGGACCCCACATTTAGCCAAATGATCTTAGATGAAAGTTTTGATACTTATATTGAGTCTGGAATGATGAATTTGGTATGGTAGCATAGTTTGTTTGTAATCCCATGGTTCTAAATGAATCCTAAGCACCCGCTCAGAGTCCCTTTGGACTTAGAAAAATTGGATGCCTCAAGTTGCTGGTGCATCCTCTTAAGCGGGCAAATAACCACTTAAGAAGTAGTTCTTTTAGTGACGTTGAGCCATTTTAACGGCCTTGGATATCTAGATTAAGGCCTCTTATGCACTCCTTATCAACTTTATCATATATTACTTCAGCAGACAGGATACCTTTTTAGCAATAATTATTTTCCATTCCCAACCACTTAAGCGATTGTGCCACTTAAGCGATAGTCGCTTAAGTGACCAAGTGACCTATTTAGCGGCACTTGTGGTGTTAAATCCCTGCTTCTTCATCTAATTTTCCCATTCATTTATCAACTATTTGCCTTTATTTTGAGAGCTTAGAATATGGGAAGTGTGGGAATCATCCATTGAAGCTAACATAAGTTAGCCAACACTCCTTGGTCATTTCTCATTATTTTTCCTTCAAATTTTGTCCTATTTCATTATAAAATCTTGGAAATTAGGTCTTTAAATTCCTTAACTCTACAGATTGATATGGGCATCGATTTATGATCCACTTATGCTTAACTATGATCACATATTCTTTGTCTTTCAATGGACCTTGTGATAGATTTAATTTTGGGTTTCATTTTTGGGGGTCGTGAGCCCATTCTTAACCAAAATTTTAACCTTATCTTTGATATAGAAATATGGGTTTCATTTTACTCCTATTGATGTATAGACTATTATTTTGATAGTATGGTGGTGTTTTAGGATCATGGAGAAAACACAAGCAATTGGTGGATGATTCAACATTTGTAGTTTCAGCATAGATGTAGGTTTCGATCTACTTTTTTATATGAGATGGTATTATGTATATATTGCATGGCAGGTAGGAATCATAGGATATGATTATGACTAGAATATCATATCCTTGTCTCTTTAGGTAAATTGGGTTGAAATGTGACCCGAACCATAGAATAAAATACTTCTCATGGTCATAGATCCTACTAACCTAGAGTATAAACATGTTAACCATAGCTCGATATTAAGGAACCATTAGCATAAGGTTTACTATTTGACTTAGAAAATTGGATCACAGCTTCTCAGGTTATAACATTACTATTATGCTAGTTATATATTATTAGGCCTGAGGCCGTGGTTACGATACCAGTTGGACTCCAAGTGAGTCTTCTATCCTTATAATGGGCATGGCTTTAGTATGTAGACTCTTAGATGCCTATGGTTGTATTGTTTGGACACTAGTGATGTGTAATGAACCTCTAGGTTATTTATATGCAATTCTATGTATTTTTTTTGTTTAGAGCTTTCCTATAGCTGCCTCAAGTCATTAATGACTTGCTGGAGCTGACAGATCAGTTATCAGGTAGTTCATTTAGTTTTAGAGATAGTTATCTATTTAGAAGTCTTTACTGGTAAAAATTGGATACCGGGAAAAAACTTTAGACACAAAAACTCATATGCCAATTCTAATTGTTCCATTAGCTCTAGAATGTCAATTTAGGCTAAGGGGACCTCTGGTTCAGGTCCCAAGGCTTCCAGACCCATTAAGGTCTATCAAACAAAAATTGATAAAAATGGCAGTTGTGCGTGGGACCCACCTTTAAAAAAAACAACCTCAGATGGAAATTTTGACTGCACTATTGAGTTTGTAACATCAAACTTGATAGGGTTTCATAGTTCATTTGTGTGTATGCAATTCGAAATAAATTTTGAGCGATCGATGGGGACTTGGAAAAATTCCAACTCATCGATTGGTGCATCCGCTAAAGTGACCCTTTGGATGCTTTAGTGAAGGATGCTTCAATGTCCTAGCGATCCTCAGTGATCCTGTATAGCGGCAAATTGACCGCTAAATTGCATGCCACTTTAGCATTAGCTTATCCGCTTAAGTGATATGTCAGGCCTGAGCAGGTACCTCTTTAACGGCACTTTGGCGCTTTAGCGGTGACTTCTTACGCTGCCAAGTATCTGCTTAAGCGGCAGCTGGAAGCCATAAAATGCCCCAATTAGCCCAATTTTCTCCTATTTTTCACACAAGTCTAGGAGTGTAAAACCCTAGAGAGTGTGAAAACTTCAAAGAAATATTTATAGGTGATTCTGGGAAGTTTGTAAGCTTTAATTACTCATTTCTTCTCCTAATTCTTGGTAAGTTTTCATTCAATTTATGGTGAATATTTCAATAATTTTTAAAAACTTCTAGATTGTTTGTTGGCTGATTTTAGCATCATTTGAGCTTTGAATTTGCCCATTCTTAAGGGTAAATATTCCTTGAGCATTGAGGAACGTGTTGACAATTTTGAAAGTGTGATTTTGCAAGCACCCCCCAAATGGTATTTTGCATAATTTTGGATCCAAAGCATAAAAATGCAAAATGGGTACCATTCTTGTCGTATTGATGAGTTGATTATTATTTTCATAGCGTGAAATCACGAAGAAGCTTCAAATACTGACTAGTTATACCTTTTTGTGTAGATTCAAATACTATTTGTTGTCGTTGATGCTACGATTATGCTGACTAGAGTTCGAGGGAAGGGTGAGCTCTAAAAACTGGAGTTGCCCTTTTCTGCTTCCTTTATTTTGCTTAGTCTTTCTATTTTGAGACTAATTCCCATTTGACTATTATAGTACTTATATCCTTTTGTTAGTGGCTCTTGTACCAATACTACTAGGTCGTGGGATGTTATTGTTATCTTATGTATCTTTTATATTATTATTACATGATTTATTATTATAAGTCTTTAAATGAAAATTTTTGGCATTTATACCATTTTACACCAAATTAGCCTATAGCTTATAGCTTCGAGCTATAATTAGGATTACCTACTTGTGGGATAAAGTAGGTAACATCATGACTCATAGATCATTTTGTGAAAAATTAGTATCAAAGTGCCAATTTTACTAGTACTGTTGGTACAAGACCAAATGTCAATTAGAGTCCCACATATTAGAATAATGACATCTATGTCTTATCTTTAAGAGGCTCCAAGAAATTCTTAAGATGTCTTTACTACTTTTACTCATTTTTTGCAAAGAGTTTGAGTTGGTTTCTAAGGATTCCATTGGTTTTACTTTTTCACAGATGCTAGGGCTCATGCAACCACTTCACAAAACTAAATATCCTGAGTCTGTAACTAGGGAACTTGTCATAATTCATAGATGTTCTATAGGGTGAGGACATCCTAGAGATGCAGCCCTAACTAATGATAGGACTTTAACAGACCCTATTCCTACTCCCGATCTAGAGATACCTCTACCCTAGCCAATGGTGGGCCAGAGACTAGCCCAGGATCTATTGGGGTTTATTTATTCTTCATTACTATGAGATACATTTGTTCAAGTATTGGAATTAATTAGTGGTGCACCATCTAATGATGCACAATCTACGGATCAAAGTGGTACTAAGGTAGGGGCATAGGCTGTAGCTATGGATCCCAGAGTTGAAATCCCTTCTACATCATTGGTTTCTCAATTGGTAGTATCCCAGATTGATATGTCTATAAAAAAGTTGAAGATGCTGGGTAGATTCTTGATATTAGCTCTGCCTAGGTTTTTTGGTGCACTAGGCAAGGATGCTTATGAGTTCTTGATTGCTTGCGAAGATAGGATCTGTAATTTGGGCCTAGTTGAGAATAGTGGTATGTATTACACTATTTTTTAGTTGCATTTGATAGCTTGATACTTATGGATAGGTCATCTTGATTCGTGTCCATCTAAATCTCCCTTTTTGACATAAACTCAGTTTATCGAGGTCATTTTGGAGAATTATATGCCTTATACACCAAAAGATTATTTAAGAGACTAGTTATCAAGGTTGGATCATGGCTCTATGGCTATTATAGAGTATGCTGCTCAATATCATGAGTTGTCTAGGCATGCCATACTTATTTTACTAACCGAGTATGAGTGAGTTTGGTGTTTTGTTCGAGGATTGATGCATTCTCTATGCATGCCTACATAGAGTTCAGTTTTTACTAAGAGATCTTTTTCTAAGGTTTTTTATCATGAATATTTTAGGTAGTTTCACTGTAAGTTATAGTAGATCATGATTTAGATGTAGTTGTTCTCAAGAAAGGTACCTTTCATATTAGCCTTATCAGCATTAGGGTTATTCTAGGAAACCCATTCATGTCTCACTTTATATTCCTGATGGAGGTCAGTCTAGTTATAGTAATCATGCTAGACAGAGTAATAATAATCCTATAAGGGGTTCATCTCCTATGTATTCTAGTCATGGTGGTTATTTTGGGTTAGGTGAATCTTCTAGTTTTATTATAGTGCCTGGGGCATGTTATGGTTGTGGGGCCTTTGTCCATTTCTAGAGGAAGTGCCCCAATCTTTGAGCGATAGTTCCTGCATCTCAGAGCGCTCCACCAATTAGGTAGTACTACCTACAGCTAAAGTTGGTATGTATAGTCATTGGGGTAGTCCTCAAGGTGTTTATGGAGGTCCTTAGTAAACTAGGATAAGAGATTGGTTAAGAGCCCAGCCAGGTGGAGAACGTGGTTAGATGTATGTTGTGCCTGCTAGACCTGAAGTAGTCTTTGGATGTTGTTTTTATAGGTACAATTTTGGTGTGCCATTGGCTCGCTTTTCCATTATTTTATCTAGAATTCACTTACTCTTAGGTATCTAGTTATTATGCCCCAAATTAGAGTTATCTTAGATCATTTATCTGTGTTGTTCTATGTATCTAATGTATTAGGTGATTCTTCAGTAATGGATCAGGTTTATAGATTATGTACAGTGACTGTTCGAGAGTTTGATTTTTAGTTTGATCTTTTTTTACTATACATGGTGGATTTTGGTGTGATTCTAAGCATGTACTGGTTATCCCTCTTTTATGATAACTTGGACTATTTTGCCAAGATCATTACCTCAACCATGTATAGCACACCCTAGGTGATGTGGCAGGGATCTATTAGCTACGAGCTGATAGGGATTATTTCTTATATTCAGGCTGGGAGACTTATTTTGAGATGTTGCAAGACTTATCTCACTTATATTTGTGATGTTAGTGTGGCGAGTCTCTTGCTTGACTATGTTCCTATAGTCCATGAGTTTCCTTATGTTTTCCCTATTGATAAACTGGTGTTCCTGTAGAGTGTGATACTGAGTATATTATTTATCATGAGTTGAGCACCCAATCTATTTCTATGGAACCTAATCGTATGGCTCCTATTGAGCCTAAGGAGCTAAATTCTCATCTTTAGGATTTTTTGGGTAAGGTTTTTATAAGTCTAAGTATATCTTCTTAAGGTAATCCTGTCTTGTTCGTGAAAAAAATGATGGTTCCTTGTGTATTTGTATTGACTACAGAAATCTTAATAAGGGATAGTAAAGAATAGGTATCTTATGCCTTGCATTGATGATTTGTTCGACCAGCTTTATGGAGCAGTGGTGTTCTCTAAGATTGACTTAAGGTTTGGGTACCATTAGTTGAGGATTTGAGCTGAGGACATTCCCGAGATAGAATTCAAGACTTGTTATGGTCATTATGAGTTCCTGGTGATGTCTTTTTCATGGATTTAATAAATCTTGTGTTCATTCCTTATTTAAATTTCTTCGTGATTGTGTTCATCCATGATATCCTTGTGTATTTATAGAGTAGGGGGAGCATATTCAAAATTTAAAGATTGTGCACTAAACTTTGAGAGATCATAGGCTTTTTGCCAAATTCTCTAAGCGTCAGTTGTGGCTTGAGTTGGTGATATTCCTAGGACATATGGCATCTAAGGATGGGATTGTGGTGGATCCAGCAAAAATTGAGGCTATTTATGACTGGGTCAGGCCTACATCTTTGTCTGAGGTTTGTATTTTCATTGGTTTAACTGGTTACTATAGATGTTCGTTAAGGGTTTTGCTCCTATTGTAGCATAGATGACAAGATTGACCCAAAAAGAGGTTATTTTAGTGGTCTGAGGAGTGTGAGTTGAGCTTTTGGAAGTTTAAGGGATTTCTCACTTTTCATCTCCTATATTAGCTCTTCCTATTGAGGGTGAGGGATTCACTGTATATTATGATGCTTATAATGTTGGTTTGGGTTGTATGTTGTTGCATCAGGGTTGAGTTATTTTTTATGTATTGAGGAAGTTGAAGGTGCACGAGCGCAACTACGTCACTCATGATTTAGAGTAGGCAAGGGTAGTTTTTGCGCTTAAGATTTAGAAGTATTATCTTTATGACATACATTATGATATCTACATAGATCATTGTTGTCTTCAACATCTTATAACCTAGAAAAAGATTAATTGTAGAAAGCATAGATGGATGGAATTTCTTAAGGATTATGACATCTCTATCTTATATCATTTGGACAAATCAAAGATGGTGGTGGATGCCTTGAGCTGAAAGGCAGTAATATGGGTAGCTTGGCTTCAATCTTAGTTTCTCAGAGGCTATTTTTATGGAATATCTTTTCCTTAGCCAACATGATGGTGAGACTTGATATTTTTTATCTAGGAGGATTCTTATTATTATTAACGTGAGGTCTACCTTATTTGAGTAAATTCAAAGTCACCAATTTGATGATAGGAGACATGATAATAACCGTGATCAGGTGTTGAGTGGTGAGTCCAAGAGGGATACCATAGATTCTAAGGGTATTTTGAGATTTAATGGTTGCATTTGTGTTTTAAGGGTTGGAGACTTTATGCAGTTAATTTTTCATGAAGCTCATATCTCTAGATACTCAATTCACCCTAATACAGTTAAGATGTATAGGGATTTAAGGCAGTAGTTTTAGTGGAGTGGTATGAATGGAGATATGGTGGACATTGTAGCTCGTTGAGTATGTTTTTAATAGGTGAAGGTCAAGCATCAAAGACCTAGTGTCTTAATATAGAGATTATCCATTCCTGAGTGGAAGTGGGAATGGATCACCATGTACTTTGTTAGTAGCTTGCATCGTACCTCCCATGGTTTCAATGGTATTTAGGTCATTATAGATCAATTTACAAAATTGGCATCTTTCATTCATATTTGATGTACTTCAGTACCAAGAGGTTATCTCGTATCTATGTTTGTAAGATTGTTCATTTGTATGGACTGCCTATATCTATCATTTCAGACTGGAGTTTGGTGTTCATTTCTATATTTTGGAGAGCTTTTCAGGAGGAGTTGGAGACTTAGGTTGATCTTAGCACAACCTGCCTTACGTTGATCTTAGCACAACCTGCCACCTTCAAAAACATGGGGAGCCAGAGCGGACTATTTAAATTCTTAAGGATATGCACTGAGCATGTGTTATGGATTTTGGAGGTCAGTGTGAGTAGCACTTAGCTTTGGCAGAGTTTGCGTATAATTACCATTAGAGAATTGAAATGGAACCCTTTGAGGCTTTGCATAGTATGTAATGTCATTCTCCTATTGGATGGTTTGATACATCTAAAATTTGACCCCATAGAAAAGACTTGCTTTAGGAGTCATTGGATAGGGTTGAAATGATTCATGATAGGTTAAGGGTAGCTTAGAGTGGGCAGAAAGCTTATACACATTGTAGACTTTGTTCCTTGAGATTTGGAGTTGGTGATTGGGTATTCCTTCGAGTATCGCCCATGAAGGGTGTGATGAAATTTTGGAGGAAAGGCAAGCTCAACCCCAAATATATTGGCTCTTTTGAGATCCTTCGCAATGTTGGTGAAGTGGCATATGAGTTAGCCTTACCCTAACATTTTTCTATTGTTCATTTCTTTTTCAATGTTTCTATATTGTGGTGGTACATTTTCGATGAGTCTCATGTCCTATGGTGGGACTCAATTTTATTGGATAAGTGCTTGATCTTTGTGGAGGAGCATGAGTTTATTTTAGACAAGGATATTAGGCTGTTGTGCTCTAGAGAGATTCCAGTAGTTAAGGTTCTGCAGAGACACGACCCAGTAGAGGACGCTATTTGAGAGATCCAGAGTGAGATGCGAGCCATTATTCTCACCTGTTTGTGGCTTCAAGTACATCCAAACCCTTTACATTTATGGATGAAAGTCCTTTTAGTAGTGGATATTTTAATAAGCTTCCAAGTCATTTTCTTTAATTCCATGTATTTTTTCTATTTAGAGCTTTCCTACAACTACCCCAAGTCATTTATGACTTGCTGGAGCTGACAGTTTAGTTATCCGGTAGTTCTTTTGGTTTTAGAGTCAAATCCCTGTTTTTAAATCTTTGCTGGAAAGAATTGTCTACTGGCAAAAACTTTAGTCAAACGACCTCATATGCTAATTTTGATAGTTCCATCAGCTCTAGAACAATGATTTTAGGCTGGGGGAACCTTTGGTTTAGGTCCTAAGGCTTTTGGACTCATTATGGGATATTGACCGAAAATGATAAAAAAGGCAGTTATCTATGGAATCCACTTTTTGTCGAAATGACCTCGGATGGAGATTATGACCGTGCCATTGAGTTTGAAAATTTAAAATTTTATAGGGTAGCATAATTTATTTGCACATACAGGATTTTGAATAAATCCTAGGGGATTAACAGAGACTTTGAAAAATTTCAAGTCTTCAGCTGGTGCATCCACTAAATAGGCCTTTGGGCACCTTAGCGGACTTTTCCACTAAATAGCTAGCGCATCTACTAAATAGGCCTTTAGGAACCTTAGCAGCCTTTGGGTGCCTTAACAGCCTGGAAAACCCTAGCGGGTTTCTTTAGCAGCAAACTTACCGCTAAAGCACATTTTGTTTTAACATTGGATTGTTTGTTTAAGTTGTATGCCTAGCTTGGGCAGGTACCACTTTAGCAGTAATTTGGAGGTTTAGCAGTGACCACCGCTTAAGTGCTTAAGTGGCTAAGTAACCGCTTAAGCGACACCAGGGAGCCATTAAATGCCTCAATTAGCCTAATTTTCTCCTATTTTTCATGCAAGTTCAAGAATGTAAAACCCTAGAGAGTGTGAAAACTTGGGACAAATATTAATAGGTTATTTTGGGGAGTTGTGAGCTTAAATTACTCATTTTTCTTTGAATTCTTGGTAAGTTTTCATTCATTTCATGGTAAATTTCTCAATTATTCCTCAAAATCTCTAGATTGTTGGTCGGTTTATTTGAGCACCATTTAAGCTCAAAATTTGCCTATTCTTGAGTTAAATGATCCTTGGGGGATGTGTTGATGGTTTTGAAAGTGTAATTCTGCAAATGGGCCCCACATAAGATTTTTATGTATTTTTAGACCTGCAGCATAATAATGCAATATGGGAACTGTTGTTCTCATATTGATGAGTTGATTATCATTTGATAGTGTGGAATCATACGGAAGCTTCTCAAATTCAAGATTTCTTCGGCATCTAGGTAGGCTAGGTTTACCCTTATTTTATATTGTGATTAATTATAGCATATTATTATAATGTGCTAGATATGGGTTGGACATTAGGTCTTGGAAGCATAATTGATATAATTTGGTTATTTAGCCAATTAAGGAACCATAAAGTTGGCACATATGACTTAGATTCTCATACTTTCGATGGAATTGCTATCTTAGGACTAAATATGGCTCATTTAATATATAGTAGTGATTGTAGATACCTTAGCCTTATCTGGGGTAGAAATTGCCTTAGTATGGATTTCGGAGATTAGAAGTGGGCTCCTCCAGCACACCTTAGGCCAAGACACTTATTAGCTCCTTGTAGACTTTTAGGCATGTTAATTTATCTAAATGCATATTATAGATATTGAGAAGACTAGATACATGATACGTATGTTAGATTGATACTTGGAAGTTGATGCTAATTTTGGTTCAAGTCTATCGATTCGTGATATTGAGATCCTATTTAAGTTAGGCAATTGTTAATATGAGTTTCGGTTTAAGTTCGACAATTTATAATAGAAGTTTTGGTTTGAGTCTAGAAATTAATGATATGAGTTTCAATTCAAGTTCAGCAATTGATGACATGAGTTCTAGTTTGATTCTAGCATTGAGTGGTTACTTATGTTTCGATATGGAAGGATTTTCAGTTATGATTTCGGGGCACGGTCATTGAGTGTGATTTTTGTTTATTTCTTCTCTTGATTTCACCCTTCGAGCTTATGGGGAGCCATGATACGTCATTTACTTTTCCGCACTTATTGGCTTATGGGAGCTAACTTTGTAGAATTATTTATGCTTTCTTTCATATTACAGTTTATTTGGTTATTTAATTATAGCATTTGTAGCGTTATTCCAGGTTTACCCTTTTACCTTAATTTAGCTAATTTATCTTTCATTTTAATTGTACTTATATTATGACTTTACTTAGTCATACTAAATTTCTGTACCTTTTTGTTATCTAACTTCTGTACTTTTTGGAGATGGGATGAGCTTTCGGAACTAGAGTTCCCCTTTTCTCCTTCCTTTATTTTGCTTAGTCTTTTTGTTTTGAAACTGATGTGCATTTAACTATTATAGTACTCATATCCTTTTTGTTAGTGGCTTTTATACCAACACTACTAGGTCGTTGGATGTTATTGTTATCTTATCTATATTTCATATTATTATTATCTGATTTACTGTTGTAAGTATTTACTTTCAAATTTCTGGAATTTAATTATCCTATTACTTATAGCTTCGGGCTATGGTTTGGCCTACCTACTAGTGGAATAAAGTATGTGCCATCATGACTCACAGATCGGGTCAAGACATGAACGCTTGCATACATTAGATGCATTCATGCTCAGTTAGTGGTATGATTTAAACCAAAATCATGATTTTACTATTATTTCCTTGAAAGGGATTTATTCCCATTTTTCACTTTTAAAACAAATTATTTTAGATTTGAAATCATATTATCGTACTTAATAATTTATGAGCTTTTGGAACTAAATATGATGTTTTTGAAATTAGATCGAGATAGATTATGGTCAATGGTTTATCCACTCCTTTACCACTATTATTTACTTCAATCAAGAAAGATTTCTATCTTTTCTACTGTATTATGTTGAATTAGTCAAAGAATTGATCTCGAGCAATGGATTTAAAAACTGAAACTTTTTTATTCACAATTCTAGTTGTGCATTTATTATATATGTATATATATATATATTGTACTAGGTGGAGTAGATTGATGATGATGCTTATTGGAAGTCTTGGAGTAGGACCAGGGAGTGTATGCAGATATTCTCAAAACCCCTTGGGTCCCCTTCATCCATGAGCCACAATGTTAGAGAAGAAAGGTCGTCGTAGGTCCTACCTTTGTGTGTTATTAAGTTGGAGAAGGTGTATACATGTAATACCTCATACTTTTTCTAGATTAATTTCGCTTCTAAAATGTCAAAGTTTAGCTTCAAAAATAAATAATCTTTTATTACATGTCAAGTTTTCTAGATTTAGACCCTCTATAGTGGAGAAAATTGAATAAGCTTTCCATCGATATCAATTTCGCCGAAATACGATACTCGCTTGAGAAGTTAAGGCATTTTTAATAAGGTAGTATGCCAGTTGGGGAAGCACCACATTGCAGTGAAGGTACAAATGGCAATCATTAATTCCAGCGGACCTCCATTATTTGCCCACGTCATGGAGAAGCTCAATTTCTTAATTGACAATTTCCACTATGCCAACGCGATTTTACTACGTCACGATAATGGCCTAAATGACATTCCAAAGTCACGCCGCGATAGCTCCGTATCGCGGAGACATCCAGTTCCCAGTCATTAAAAAACAGTGAGCCACTGCGATAGTGGCGCATCGCAGTGGCATGTCCATTCGGAAAAAATGACTTATTCCAGTTCTAATTATAAGTCTAAAAGTGGTACGTTGATCAATACCCAAGGCCTCAATTCGTCATAAACAAGGAATTAAGCCTACTCAAAGCACTTTTTGCTTATTTTGATCCATTCTCTCTCAAAGCAAAACCCTAGAACTCATAGCTTCTTCTCGAAGAATCAATTTCCTCTATTGTTTCTCTAAGAAAGCTCAAAATTGAGGATTCCCAAGACAAGATAATCAAGCACTCATCTTCAAGAACTCAAATAGGAATCCAAAATTCAAGATTCTTCATCTAATCATCTACCAAGATATGTGGAGTTTATGAACAAGGATCCTTTTTCATCCTTATTCCAAAAACCAAGTTTTTATATCAAATTCATATGATTTTGAATGATTATACATGAGATTTAAATTAGGGTTCATACCCATTATTGTTAATTGCAAGATTATGAGCTTTTGAGAGATTTTGAAGATGATTTGCATGTCTATTTTCATATTTTCATGGCAATGGTAGTAATTTCCAGATTTTGAAATGAATTATCATTGCTTTCATTATAAATCTTGATTATTATGATATTTTGACATGAACTTGATGCATGGGCTATTGAACCCAAGATTATATGATGATATTTCAAGAAAGGTGATGCTTCAAGTATCTTATGAGTAGATTATTTTTAATTTTTCAATAAAGCTTTGATCTTTCGATCTTCAGATAAGTTTTGGAATCTATATTATAGATTTATTAGAGATTACAGAATTCAGATCATCTTTATTTACCGAATAACTTAGATAAATGCATAATTGGTTTTGTAATAACCCTTATGCTAGATTTAAAGTAGATTTCCAACAAGAATGAGCGTAGCATATTAGAGGGAGTAGTATTTAGCATCTTGTGGGAAGTTTGGGATTAACGTGCCCTATCTTCCATAGAACTACGTAGCCAACATAGGTACGGATTATAACATTATTCCCATTCCAATATGGGTTACAGTTACAAATGTGATCACTTAGCTCAGGTTATACTCCTTGTCAAGAGTATGACACCTCTCCCTATCGTGAGGTTTTCCCCTTAGGAGAGCAAGACGTCAGACTCGATGTTAGCTCACATGGTTTATGTCGATTAGAAGAACCTCCCTGTTAGTAAAAGTAAATAAATAGTTTTTGATTATTTTTCCTAATAGAAAAGAATAACAGAAAAGCTTTCAGAAAACTAAGTGTAAAGGCTCACAGCTTTACTCAAATTATATTTTACAGATAATTATTAGCTACAGACTTCAGCTTTTAGATTTCAGATATAGAAGTAAGTCTTTTCTACACTTAAATAGCATAATTTAAAAATAAAGCACCGGTACCGCTTTTAGAACTAAATGTTATGACTCACTAGATTTATAAAGTATGATTTGCTATTCATGATCACAGATTTTAGTTATTTTTCAGATATTCCAGCTTATGTGAGTCATTTACAGTTAGCATGCATTGTTTTACAAACTATGATGATGATTGATGTTATATTTTACATATTCATTTCACTCTCATAAACTCAGTACATCCTCAAAGTACTGATCCACATATATGTCTATGTGCTATATTATCTCATAATATAGGTACAAGTTGTAGTATGTATTGTCAGAATCAGACAGTTGCAGATTCCAGCTAGCAGATGATGAGTCCTTCTACTTTGGGGGCTTCAGTTACATGTTATTTATGTGCTTTACTTTCTTACTCATATATATTGATTAGTGGTAGTTAGAGTCGCATCCTAACTATCTATCGTCACTCATATATATTGATTAGTGGTAGTTGGAGTCGCATCCTAACTATCTATCGTCAATATAGTAGAGGCTTCATAGATGTTAGTCAAAGTCAGTCATGTAAATTTTAGTTCTGTTTTACAGATTTTATTAGAATGTAAAATTATTTTAGTATTGTAATTTCACAGATTCCATCATTATCATGTTTCCGCACAGTAAACTTAGTTATTTTATACATGTTTGATCAGTTCTTTAATAGTATGCCAGTTCATGTGTTAGATTAAGATCACTTGTGGTCCTAAGCACCATGTGACATCTCGGGACCATTTTTAGGGCATTATAAACTTGGTATCAGAGCACAAGGTTCAAGTGTCCTAGGGTGTCTGTGAAGTTGTATCTAAGTAGAGTTTTGTAGAACAGTACGGAGATGTCTGTACTTTTTTTGAGAGGCTACACGGTATTTAAGAAAAAGTTTTCCCTCTTTTCATACTTTAGATAGTTCTGTAAAGTTATTCCTTCAGAAACTCTTGTCTACTCATGTGTTACCCAAAATACTTTATCTATGACTTATTATCAAGATAACATGATTAGCAAGTTCCAATTCCTCCCAAGATAATCCTCTCAGATTTACTATCAGTAACTTCAGAAGTCATACCAAGGGCCTTGAGAGGAGCTCACGAGTGTGTTATATTTTCCTCCAATTGAAATTTATGTCCTCATTCATATGAGTTGTTCATTTAAGAGAGAATAAGATATGTATTCAGATTCCTCATTATTCCTTCAGTACAGATAGTGCTAATAAGAGGAGATAGTATGAACCTAGACTGTTAAATATAGTATGTATTCGAGGGATATTATGAACTTCAGTGTTATGATTTATGGATAGCAGAACCTTATTATAGTTGGAAGTATGGGTATAGAAGAGTAGTGACAAGAAAAGTAGGAATGATGATTTATAAAAAGTATAAAGATAAACTTATGCATGTATCGAGATTTATTAAGATGATATGTCCTTGTGTGTTAGTTTGGTGGAGGGTGAAGAAGGAGTAATTAGTTAAGGTGAATTGTTGTTTGCTTGAAGTACGAAAGCAGTTATTGATGGTATTTATTGTGTTTGAAAAGTATAGGATATTAATGAAGTTTTTGGTGGTTTAGTATCATTAATTTAGGCTTTCCTTGATGTTACAAAAAGGAGTTTAGTTGAAACTTGTAGAGCTATGATAGTAATTTAGGTGTATATAAGGGTAAATAGTAATAATGAGTAGAAGAAGGATGTTTTAATGGATTGTATTTAAGATAGGCCATATAATTATGATCGGTCATTATTGTTATGAAGTTCTAATGGACTAGTGTTTCTTGATATTTTATTCTATAGCTTTCGATTGAGAATGGTATGTAAGGTGGGTTGTTAAATCATGTTTAGCACTAGACATTAAGCTTGAATAGTTGAGGGTCATCAAGGTGGATGTAATGATTTCTTGGTTAGTGGTGCTAGTTAGATGGAAGTGATCTAGTAGGCTTGAATAGTACATGCAAGAGTTTGAGTCCATTTTAATTCATAATTAAGTATGATGTTGTATGTATGATGAAGAAGTATGCCCAAGGTGATATAGAGTTGCATTATTTTCTAAGGTTATTACGTGTTGTGTATGGTTAGTAGTATCGTTGAATTTCTAAGAGGAAGGAGACTAGTTATATAGTATATGATGTTCTTAATAGCTAAGTTAAGGAGCTGAGTTATGGATAGATAATATTGAGCTTTTTTTGTATGATCTTAATTCTTATGGTTTAGAAATATAAGTTTAGAGATGTGGTAATAATCGACTATGACAGAAGCAGTATGATTCATTAAAGGTTTGGGGATATCCTTTTTAAGCGTTAGAATCTATGTTTGAATCCTTGAAGATTGATCAAATAGATATAAGAGTTGAAGCTCTAGATGACATGAACTCAGGATATGGTGATACTCAGGAAGATTCAGAGTAAGTTTGTTATTTATGTGTATTGTTGTATTCTAGACTCTAGAGTGCAGCAAGTGTAGTTCAGTTTAGATTTTAGCAAAGGGTTCCACAAACTTAGAATGATGGCTTAAAGCTAAGGGGAGATGATAGAAGAAGGGACAAAGTCAGGCTCTCAGATTCTAGTAGTGATGCCAGTATGTTATAGAACATTAGAAAGTGAGGATGAGGCTCAACCCATTTTTATTTCAGTATTGGTATTTCAGTTATACCAATATCTACTCACGCCTTACGTGTTAGTTCCATGATCATAGTTCATGTTCATGCATATAATGGAGAATCATGAACTCTCTAAACTCCTACTATGAGGAGTTCCAGTTTATCCAGCAGTTGAAATCATATTCCATAAGTTATGAACTCTAAATTCAGGTCATGCAGCTCATGACTTATGTACTCATGCTTTACAGTATGTACAGTTCTAGTACTCATGCAATACCCTTAACAATCAGCGAAATTCAGATTTATATCTTGTACGCCCTTAGATTAGATCTTTTTAATGAATTCATATTGTGAATGCTCTATTCCTTGAGCCACAGTAAAGTGTCAAGTTATTCTTAGCATCCCTTCATGTTGCAAGCCCTGGTATTCCAACCTTTCAGTGACCTTCCCTTAGGTCAAGGTAGTGATGGTGAATACTTGTGTAGATGGGAGAGAGTAAATGTGTTATGATTTGGAAGATTGTTGTATGCTTGTTTTATGTAGGTTTATAAATGAAGAAATATTGAGGTGAAGCTTTTTGTGTATAACTTGGTTAGTTGAGAATATTTTATGTGTACCTTCTTAAGAATAGTGCATGGAAGTTATTATTGATAGGGGTGTTAGAGAATACGAGAAAAATGCTATTATGGGTATTAGTTTAGAAATGCATATTTGGTGTGTTGTGCATTATTGAATTTCTTGTAAGAGGTTGAATTTAGTTGTTCAAGTGATAAGAAGAATCATCCTAGAGTGAGTAGTTATTACAACGATTGGGGCATTGAATCCATGGTTCAAACCAGTATTATGATGTTATGCAGAGTACCTTGTGATTCTGAGTTAGGCTTGACCATGATGATAGGATTTAGTTCAGTTTAGACATTAGTAGATGGATTTATCAATGCCCGTGTGAGAATTACATGTTGAATCAAGTGAATATGGTATTTAAAAGGGGGATAGTAGTTGAGGGAGTATTTCTGAGGTGTTGCTAAGCTTGAAAGTAAGAAGTTACATTTCTTAAGACCTAGTAATTCTAACCTAGTTTAGGATTTATTGGTCTATGTTCCATGCTATAGAGTCGGAGCAATGCTGTAATTTCTTATTCAGATGTTTTGTTCAGATCATGCCCAAAGTTCTTTACTCCCTAATAACATTAGAATTTCTTAGAAGAGTGTTGAAGAAATACCTCATTTGGGTGTGACCATTCAGTATAATCCATTTCAGACAGTGTAATATGCATTACATGATCTTAGACTCTTTGTCTCATAATTCTTGCCTGCATTGTAATACCCCATACTTTTCCTATCTAATTTCATCTCTAGAATGTCTAGTATTAGCTTCTAAATTGAATGATGGCTATTCCATGATGAATTTTCAAGATTTTCCCTTTTTGTCATGTGGGAAATTCAATAAGCTTTCCATCGATATAAGATTTGCCCAAATCCGGTAATCGGGTCAGAAGTTAAGACTATTTCAAGTTCCCATCATAAAACAGCGCCATATTAGTCAGTGACACGCCATGCCAGAAGAGGAAATGGCATTTGGAAAATTCCAGTAGGGGTCCGTGATTATGGCACATCACGCCAGGGCCCAAATTCAGAATTCTCCTTTTCCAGTGTCTTAGCGCGATTTCCTCCGCGTCACACCAAAGTTCCAGGTCATAAAAGAAGGGGCAACGCGATGGCTACGTATCGCGCCATCCCTCAGTTTTCCAATTATCAAATTCCAGTGACACAGCGTGATAGCTCCGCATCGCGCTAGGGGTTCAGTTCAGAAAAATTTACTAAAATTAAATGACGCGTCTAAGGTTAAAAGGGTCAACTTCCCACCCCCATTTAACCTCTTTAACACATGATTCAGCCACTTTTCACCAAAAATATACTCTCTTCTCTCAGAAACCTCTCAAGAATAAGATAGGGTTTTCATAGAAGATCCAATTCCAGGAAAGTTTCTCCGTCAATCTTCACGAAATCATGAACTAAGGTATGCATAGTGATCATTCATGGACTCCTTTCGTCCATGAAGCCCAAGAATCTCTTTTCTAAGTTTAAGTTTATGGATTTCTTTATGAATTTCGTGTTGGATTTGGTTTGTGTATGTTGAGAATGATCAATTAAATTCAAATCCATATTGGGTGATCAATTTTATGTGGAATTGATTTGTATAGATGTATATTCATCTGAACCTATGAATAAACCCTAGGATGATGAAATTAGAGATGAATCATAATGATTAATTGTTGTATAATATTGTCTACATGTGCTGTACCTACCATGTGTTTGATTAAATGCCTAGATGAAGGAACAATACCCAACTAGTATGATATCATGAAATCTCCATGTATGTACAAATTATGCCTATCACATGTTTTGATGGAATGCTTCTATAAATGTATTATGGATTATGATGTTATTTATATGTTCAAGTAAGTTATGTTTGGTTAGTTTCCTTCCATCGAGTCCTGGGGGTACTTGTACCCAAAATATTAGTTGTGTGCCTAGAGCCATGTCATGTTTCCTCGATACTCTCAGTCAAGCTATGATCCTTAGACTTCAGACAGTCTTATGACTCAGGAAATCTCCATGATCTCATGAACTCAGTCAGTTGTCAGATATCAGTAATATTTCATCAGTCAACAAAATTCAGTAACTCAGTCTAGGTTTAGTTCAGTAAATTATGTTCAATGTCTATTCAGATGGGAGTAGAAATTAGCACCGAGTGAACCCAAGGATGGGAACTCACCTGTTATATGATGGTGTGATTCTTAGAAGAAATCCTTGCATTCTAGAACTATGTAGCCATCATAGGTTAAGACATCATAGCCCGCTATATGAGGGTAGATGAGGTGGCTTAGCCTGCTTTATGAAGGTTCCCACCATTCTCACTGGAGTTACCTATTATATTAGGGTTACTCAAATGTTTTCCTTACCTGTGGTGCGGTATTGACACCCTTCTAATCAGGGCATAGATTGGATCCCAATTTGCCTATAATGCATTATTTAGGGCATGTCAGTTAGATGACTACCTCCCACAGTCTCAGTATCAGTCTCAGTAAAAGAACTCAGATAGTTCTTCAAAATTCAGGACTGTCAGATACAGTCAACTCAGACACAGTATGAAACTCAGATAGTTCAATCAAATTTGGGATTGTCAGATACAGTCACTCATATTATCAGTTATATTCATATTCATTAATTATGTTATCACAGCAGTTGTTATGTCTCATGCATGTATTCTCACACTCATGATAGTTAGTCAGTTATTATTATTGTTCATGCATATGAACCCCATGCATTTAGCCTACCTCACATGCATACCAGTACATTCAAAGTACTGACGCATTTGCGCTATGGTGTCTTATTTCATAGGTTCAGAGACACGAGCTCCAGATCAGCAGTAGATTCTAGTTTCAGCAGTCAGATTTAGAAGTGACTTCTCATCATTTGAGGACATAATTATTCTCTATTATCTCATTAATTTGTTTATTAGTTGGAGTTAGTTGGGTACATGTCCCATCAACTCTTTACTCAGACAGTTCAGTCATTTAGAGGCTTTCTAGACTATCATGTTTCAGACTTTAGTATTTTCAGTTTTGTTTTGGGAATTCAATTACACCACACATATGTTATATCATTCAGATCATGTTCAGTATTGAACCTTAGGGCCTTTCAGTACATGTTTCCGCATTATTCAGTATTTTTTGCAGTATACAGGTACAGATATCAGTCATGGGTTAGCTTGTGGTCCTTCGGGGTTTGAGCACCGTATAGCATTTCGGTTATTAGATTTGGGGCGTTACATGCATAAACTATCACTTCGCAGTTCTATATGTACAATTTACCCATGAGCATATCAAGCAAATTCTAAGCTCTCAGCATGAATCAGCTCTTTATAATAAGTAAAAACAAGTCAGCTCAGAAATCAGTTTCATGATAAAGATTTCTAATGTTCCAGACTTAGTCATGAAAGTATATTCCCAGATGTGAATGTTCAGTATGTAATCTCAGTTTGCTTAGTTCAAAACACTTATTTCAATCAGTCCGTTGAGGGTGCTACTTGGGAAACAGAAGCAGACATGCATACCAAGTATCCTCATCTCTTCTCCACGAACGAAGATTCAGCTATATAGCTATTTTCATGTAAAGTCATAAACTTGTATATCAGTTCGGTAGCACATTATATTTAAGATTCAGTCATACAGTTTATGTCAGTTGTGCATGATATCTTATAGCCTCAGATTCCTCAATACTTTCAGCTCAATTAGCCATATTCGGGGATGAATGTTCCCAAGGGGAAAATATTGTAATACCCCATACTTTTCCTAGCTTAATTTCGCTCCTAGAATGTCAAAGTTTAGCTTTAAAAATGAATAACTTTTGATTACATATGAAGTTTTCCAGATTTAGACCCTCCATAGTGTAGAAATTAAATAAGTTTTCCATCAATATCAATTTCTCCCAAATCTAATATGGTATATGATCAAGGAAAGTCAATATAGAAAAAATGACTTATTCCAATTCTGATTAAAAGTCTAAAAGGGGTACTTTGGTTAATCTCCGAGGCCCCAATTCGTCATAAACAAGGAATTAAGCCTATTCAAAGCACTTTAAGCTTATTTTCATCCATTCTCTCTCAAAGCAAAACCCTAGAACACAAAAGCTTCTTCTCTAAGAAATCAATTTCCTCCATTGTTTCTCTAAGAAAGCTCAAAATTGAGGATTCTCAAGACAAGATAATTAATCACTCATCTTTAAGAACTCAAATAGGAATCCAAAATTCAAGATTCTTCATCTAATCATCTACCAAGGTATGTGGGATTTATGAACAAGGATCCTCTTTCATCCTTAGCCCCAAAACTAAGTTTTTATATTAAATTTATATTATTTTGAATGATTATACATGAGATTTAAACTAGGGTTCATACCCATTATTGCTAATTGCAAGATTATAAGCTTTAGAGAGATTTTGAAGATGATTTGCATGTCTATTTTAATATTTTCATGCCAATTGTAGTAATTTCTAAATTTTTAGATGAATTATCATTGTTTTCATTATCAAGCATGATTATTATGATATTTTGACATGACCTTGATGCATGGGATATTAACCCTAAGATTATATGTTGATATTTCAAGAAAGATGATGCTTCAAATATCTTATTGCCAGATTATATTTAGTTTTTCAATAAAGCTTTGATCTTTTGATCTTTAGCTAAGTTTTGGAATCTACATTATAGATTTATTATCGATTACAAAATTTAGATCATCTTTATTCCCATTCCAATATGGGTTATAGTTACAGATGTGATCCCTTAGCATCTGTAATCACTTGCTCAAGTTGTACTCCTTGGCAAGAGTATGACATCTCTCCCTATCGTGAGGTTTTCCCCTTGAGGAAAAAAAATGTTGGACTCCATGTTAGCTCACATAGTTTATATTGGTTAGAAGAACCTCCCAGCTAGTAAAAGTAAATAAATAGTTTTTGAGTATTTTTCCTAATAGAAAAGAATAATAGAAAAGCTTTAAGAAAACTAAGTGTAAAGGCTCAACACTTTACTCAGATTGTGTTTTACAGAAAGATATTAGCTACAGACTTTAGCTTTTAGATTTCAGATACAGAAGTGAGTCCTTTCTACACTTAGATAGCATAATTTAAAGATAGATCACTATTATAGCTTTTAGAACTAAATGTTATGACTCACTAGATTTATTAAGTATGATTTTCTATTTATGATCACATATTTCAGTTCTCTTTTAGATATTCCAGCTTATGTGAGTCATTTACAGTTAGCATGCATTATTTTACTAACTATGATGATGATTGATATTATGTTTTACGTATGCATTTAAACCCCATATGATCAGTACATCCTCAAAGTACTGGTCCAGATATATGTCTATGTACTAAATTGTCTCATAATGTAGGAACAAGTTGTAGTATGTACAGTCAAATCAAACAATTGCAGATTCCAGCCAGCAGATAATGAGTCCTCCTACTTTGATGACTTTAGTTAGATGTTATTTATGTTTTTTAGTTTCTTACTCATATGTATTAATTAGTGGTAGTTGGAGTCACGTCCCAGCTATCTATAGTCAGTATAGTAAAGGATTCATAGATGTCAGTCAGAGTTAGTCAGATAAATTTTAGTTCCATTTTTTAGGCTTTATCAGAATGTAAATTGTTTTAATATTGTAATTTCACGGATTCCATCATTCCATGTTTCCGTACAGTAAATTCAGTTATTTTATACATGTTTAATTAGTTCTTTAGCAGTATGTCAGTTCATGGGTTAGCTTGGGATCATTTGTGTTCCTAAGCACCGTGTGACATCTTGGGACCATATTTAGGGCATTACAATACACTTGGTACATTATAGCACTCGGATCAGATATGATACTATAGATTTAGTTTGCATTCATTCTTATATATATCTATTGTGTATCACTAGCAGATTATTTTGGGCTTATATCTATCGGCCTTATTGAGGGTTCTATAGGTAAAGGCTATGATTATTTTTTGTTGAGTATTTGATTGAACCTTTCAGGCTTATGGGGCCTCATTAGGTATTGTTTTTCCGAACTATCTCGTTACTTTATTTTTGGTATTATGGTTAGTTTGTGACAGGTTAATTTTGTATTGGCACTCGAGGTTATTGATATGATTCTGACCCCTTTACTTTTTATGGTAAATTAAATTGTTGATAGTTATCTCATGGCTATACCTTATGTTAGGTACCTTGATTTTTCTAGTCTTAGTTTACTTATCTGGTCATGACCCTTGAGGTGTTAGGTTGGTTACTTTCAGTTATTAGCTCGGGTAGCCTATTTATATATATATATATATATATATATGGTATCACCATATATCCTTTTTTCTTTGTTTATTCATGCCGTATATGTATTATTGGCCTTGTATACTATTATATTACTTTTTTTTCACTTTTTATTTGTATATTGACTAGTGATATTTGGTATTGCACTTAAAACCCTGATAACTGTTAGGATAGTATAAGTTTATCCTTATTATTCCCTTAGCATTATCATGTTTAGTTCCTTGGATAATTTCCTATAGATTTCATTCCTTCTTTTACATATTATTTATGCTGACATTGTCTTTGGAACTCAGTTGGTATATGTATACTAAGTACCACGTGTTTGGAATTCATAGTACACTTCAATAGCCTATAGATCATAGTATGAGTTTTTGTCGTTGATGTGTGCATCGTGTGGAGAAGCTATGGGTTAAAGATTTGGGGTGATCTCTTGACACTTGGATTATTCCCTTTCTTCCTCTTACTGATTAGACTTATCTCTATTTTGTATTTTGGAGACGGTCTGTATACCTATATTTATTTAGTATTTCACTTTGTAATTTGAATGTAATAAAAAGTTATTCACTAACTTCACCACGTCTTGGGGTTGTTTTATATATATGTATATATATATATATATATATTGGCCACTTTATTATATTTGTTACATATTATTTTAATTTGATAGTCCATTACTAGTTGTTCCAGACTGAGGGTTGGCTTTTCTACTGATGGGTTATAGTAGGTGCCATAATGACCCAGGAAATTGGGTCATGACAAATTGGTATCAGGTCCTAGGTTTACTGACGTATTAATATAAGAGGTAACTATCTAGTAGAGTCCTGTGAATCATTATGGAGACATCTGTGTCCCATCTTTACAGGTCATTTGTAGGAAGTACTATTCCTGACTTTTGTTGTGTGTTCGTGTTCTATGAACCTCTAGTATATTTTTTAACTCTATTTTATTCTAGATGAATTATACAAGGTTATTGACAGATGTAGATGATACTTTTGTATGTGTTTCTTGAGCTTCAGCTTAGCATCGTGCTAGGGAGTAAGAGATCGATATCAAAGATCTTCAGCATCAATCATAGGATTTGTGGCTAATCCAGGATTCGGTAGATTTTGTGATCATTTCATCCATTCAAAATTTAGTGTTGGGATTTTAAGCCTTCTTATGGATACCTCACAGCTAGAGATAATATTTGGTACATCGAGAAATTCTCAAACTAGAGTTAGGTTTATTTGTATTCAACAGAGTTTTTTTATCAATTTTAGAGTATGATATGGCTTTCTTGAGTGGGTCAAATATACTTTGATGATATATCCTTTAGAGTATGAGATGGTGCATGGATTTATTGGAGGATTAGCTTTTCCACTCTATTTGGCGTCAGAGCATTTGATAGCAGTTGGGTTTTTTTTCTCTTAGGTTATTGATAACGAGAGGATTGCATGGAGAGCATGTATTGAGATATATGGAGGTGATAGTAATAGGCTATCTTATTAGTACAGTGTTATTGGTATTCCACTGGGAGTAGGGATCATCCCTATGAGGATCAGCATCACTTATAGTCTATTAGTTCTACATCTCTGACTATACGTGGCTCTTAGATCAATCATAGTGGTCATAGTATATAGAGTTCTTATCAGACCCTGCGGAGTATTCAGTATGGAATTTAGGTCATGGAGGTCATTCTGGATCAATGGGTGCAGTACCTTTGAGTATTCCAGGAGTTTGTTTTTGTTGTTTTAGACTGGCCATTGGTCTAAAGAGTGCCCCAGACGCAAGTTGGTTGTTTAGATAGAGTTAGCATATTTTTCTCTCCAGCCTAGAGCTCTTGATGTGTGTTATCATTATGGGGAGGATGGATATTTTAGTAGGAAGTGTCCACAATGTTAATTAGTCAGCCAGTTGGGGTCATCCCTTGTTTCTTGTCAAGTTAGGGCTTTAGGGGTTTGTTACGACTACAGAGAGATCGGCCAAAGGTCTAGGGTGTATCCCTTATATAGGATTATTATCTATTCGGTACATCTATATCTATCTGAAAGGGATGTCGAACCTTCAGTTTGTGGCAGTGTACTTAGATCCTTAGTTGGTGATTCAGAGGCTCAGTTTGAGTTTGGACCCACTCAGATTCATATTCCTTTGGGCACATGAGGTTTATGACTTTGGGTTTCCACCATGATAGGTGGACTTTTTATTTCTAGTGTTTACTTTTTATTTTATTTAAATTGAGGTTTCATACCTATCGATGATTATATGCATTAACATTTTTATAGTGGATGTTATGTTCTTAGGTGTAGAATTTATAATTATGTGGCTACCCTTGTAGATGATTATTTTAGTAGTGTTAGAGTGGTCGGGTATCATATTTTATTGAATTCCTTTTACTTTGGTATATTGGCCTTATTATGGCTCTAGAGTGAGATATTTTATTGATTTTTATTTTTGATACCACCTACACCTTATACTGGTATCACTATTGTTGTTGTTATTATCGTTATTTTATTGAATTTGATCGATCCTTACATAATAGACAGCTAGACTAGCATAATTTGTTAGAATTCCCTTCTTTCTGATTCTTGTTCATTAGCCTCGGTGGCTAGCTCGTTGGATTGTTTCCTCTCTTTAGCAAAATGAGGTTGGTCATTTTTCTCTTCTATTGATGAGGTGAGGTTGTTTGTTGAGTAGGCTATGAAATTAAAGATAGGTTGGCGTTCCATGATTTTGTTATAGTTCTAGAGTGGGCAATTTGGTTTTATTACCTATTTTTTAGTGTGAGATTCTAGGACATACCTTCTTCTTTCCTAAGAGTTTAGCATTGGATATCCTTCTCTATAGCCCATTTATGAAGTTGATAAATTTGAAACTTATTGTTCAAATTTTTCTAGCTCATCGCTCGATAATAGTCTTGATATTGATGTTGGACTGTCAAAAGCTTGCCTTTCTAGTGGTTGGATTGGTCTCTAATGAAAGCTTTGATCTTGATATTGGTGGTGAATTGGATACTTAGTTCTCCCCATGATGTATTTCTTTGTCAAGTTGGGTTAAGGGTGGTGGAAATGGGTGACCCTTTTCTATAGTCATTTCTTAAGTTGGTTAGTTGGGAATTTGTTATCTTGATTTTCTTGGTTCATTTTTTGGTAGTGGTCTTGACCTTGGCATTGATGTTGATATTTGTACTCTATTCTTCTATGATATGATTCATGGTTTAATTAGGTTAAGGTTGTTTTACATGGGTGGATTCATAATTATTTTTTTTGGCATTTGTTCGGCCTAATATGACTTAGTGAAGTGCTTCTCCTTGGTCAAGTGACTTTGGTTATTCGTTGTCATAGATGAAGCATGAGATTTACTAAATTAAAGATAAAGTTACATTTCACTGAGTTGCTCAAGTTTTGACTATCACTAGTATTGTTTGCAACCTTAGTAAGTTCTTAGTTAGGCCTTGATGCATTATGCCTTCAGCGGATATGGAGTTGATTGCTTGTGTCTTTAGCCAGTGGCTTTCCCCAGTTATGGTTATGTCCTTTGGCAATATTTCAACTTCAGTTCTTGATGGGAACATTGAGGATATGTCTTATTTATGATAGTAAGGTCGATTTGGCTATTTGGCCTCAGTTCAAACTTGTTGACTCAAGTTTTGGATTTGACTCTTGTGATTAATAACTTAGAAGTTGTGCTAGAATTTGGAGTATGGATTCTTATTCTTCTACATCATTGGTTTAAGTTGTTGAGATCAACTAGTTTGGGTTCGGTGCTGAAGTTATAGTTTTGGATTGTATAACTTGGTTACAGCCTTTGATTCAAGTTTGATTCGGCTGGAATTTCATCAATAGGGTGGCTAAGCCTACTCTTTACCTACTTGTTTGATCTTCTTTGGTTCAAATAAATTATGTTTGATGGATGTTTAAATAATATCCTGTTGGCATATGATGATGGTTTCTTCATCTTTGGACCTTAGTTCTCAATTTTTGTCTGAATTTGGATTGTCTGCTCAACAGAAGTATGTGCTCAAGTTGAACTTAGCATGGTTTCATACTCAATTAGTAGGGCATCCTGGAGCATATCTCTTAGCTTCATGCATTGATACTTCAGACTCCTGTGTATCAGATTCAAGGGTCATTTGAAATAGTTATAGCCTCGGCAGGAAATCACAGTCTTTGACCATTCCTATTTGTGTGTCCAGGTAGCACCTTAGGGGCTTATACTTGATCTTATAATTATAGATTTCTCGTGGATCATCTTAAGTTCTTCGAGGTTAGTTTGATGGGGATGCACGAATAGGGCGTGGATAACTTTTTGTGTGGGTTGGAGTAATAGCGGGTTTGTAAAGGCAAAAGAAGGTTATATTTGGATATTAGAGTTGGTTTCATCATTCATGACTTGGATTGACTTTAGCTTGGTTGAGCTTCCACTTGGTTGAGCTTGGTTGTCGGAAGATGAAGTAAAGAAGTTGGTTGAATAAGGGATACCTATAGCAAAATCACTCAAAAGCGTTATTTCTTCTTAGAGGTTATTTGGGAGTCATTGTAAGACCCTGCAAAATCGTAAGCTTAATTCAGTCCATTTATGCTTGTGAAGAGGGTCCCATACTTAGAAAATTCAAGGTAAGTTTCCAGACTTAGTTTATTTTGGCCTTTGAAAGTTCGCAATCTTATTTTGCGATCTTAACATTCTTCAGTGGTCTATATTTCCATTAATTAATGATTAGGAAGGTCAATTGGTGTTCTCGGACAAGTTTCAAATTTTTTTGAACTCGTTTAAACCACGTTCGGAATCCCAATATAGTGGACCAATGCGATCTTAGTGCGCTGCATCGTCAATCGCATTGGTTGATATAATTGTAGGTTTCTAGGGTCAAACTACTGAGAGTCGATGCGATGATGGCACAACACATCGACTATCGTATCGATAATAGCGTCAATGCCCAGTTTCCGTCATTAAATGTCCACATTTTTAAGGGCAAAAACGATTAATTTTCTACCCCTATATAAGTCTAAAACACGGGATTTAGCCCTATTTCAACCAAAATATAGTGTCTCTCTCAAGTTTCTCTCAAAAACAAGTTAGGGTTTTCAATTAAGGATTCAAATTCAATACTTAAATTCAAGAATCTCTCTGTCAATCTTCGTGTAATCAAGAACTAAGGTATGCATAGTTTTCATTCATGGATATATTTCGTCCATGAAGCCCAAGAATCAAGTTTTAAACTATGAATTTTGATATTCATGTTATGGATTGATTATATTATGTGGTGGTTGTTGTACGATTCCCAAGTTAGAATCTTTATTTGATTTATGAAACTATGTGATCATGCAAGTTGAAAACTATGAACTTAGTTGGTTATGGTGTGTGAATTGGATGATTATTCCTATGCCCTAAGTGGTGCATATATCGTGTTTGATAAAATGCCTAAGAGAATAGAAATTATGCATTATAGCTTAATTTTGACCCAAACGACAAATACATGTTTTACCCTTACGTACAAATGACTCCCATGCTATTGATGTGCATTGTAGATGTTAGTTGGGATGCTCATGATGTTAGAGTATGAAATTATGACATGATTATATGCATTTCTATCCATGTACAACATTATGATAACCATGTGCTTTATGAAATTCCCAACTTATTGTATGATGAATTGTTGATATTGGTCATGTGTTCAAGAAGTGTCAAGTCTTGTCAATTTCATGCTATTGAGTCCTGGGGGTACTTGTACCCTACAATTTAGATATGTGCCTAGAGCCAGTGTCAGTTTTCATGATACTCTCAGTCAAGCCATGATCATTAGAATTCAGTCAGTCTCATGACTCAGGAAAATTCAGTGAATTCAGTATTTGTCTAGGCCTACTCAGTAACCCCATTAATCTCAGTAACCTCAGTAATCTCAATGATCTCAGTAATCTCTGTAATCTTTGTAATCTCAGCAATCCCAGACAGTTATCAGATCTTAGTAGTATTCCGTCAGTCAACAAAATTTAGTAAACCAAGTTCAAATCAGTTATACAATACGATCAGTAACAGTTTAGTTCAGTTAAGTTAGTTCAGTGTCTTTTCAGTTGGAATTAGGATTTAGCACCAAATGAACCCAAGGATGAGGGCTCACCTGTTAGCCAGTAGAGGGTGTGATCCTTAGTAGCAATCCCTGCATTCCAGAACTACATAGCCAGCGTAGGTCGAGATGTACCCCTATGAGTCTAGGAACTATTCATCTCCTTTGAGTTTTCCTTACAGCAGGGGTTGACGAAAGAGCTCCCTATCAGAGAGGGTTTACTCACAGCTCATCTTTACCTGGGAATGGTACTGACACCTTTCCAGCTAGGGTTATAGGTTGGACCCCACCAGTTTAGATTCGGGGCATGTTGGTTAGATGATTACCTCCCACAGTCTCAGTTTCAGATTTAGTCTTAGTAATAGAACTCAATTCAGTTCTACAGATATCAGGACTATCAGATACCGTCACTCCGCTTAGTATAAAACTCAGCTAGTTCCATCAAAATTAGGACTATCAGATACAGTTATCTAGTTCAGTCTACAACTCAGATAGTTAACCAAATTTAGGACTGTCAAATACAGTCACTCAGTCTAGTAAAGAACTAAGATAGTTTCTCAGTATCAGTATACTCATTTATCAGTATTATAGTACATGTAACCTCAGATATCGGTTACCTATAAACTTTGTAATTCATATCATCAATAGACCTAGTTTTCAATATCCCACTATTAGTAAACTCAGATGTCAGTACATCAATATTCAATATTGTCACAACCCCAGTTCTAGTTTATGTATTCATGTATGTATTTCTCACGTATTCATGTTTATGTCATCAGTCAGTTATTATTGTTCATGCATGTAAACCTTTTTATTCATCTTACCTCACTTGCATACCAGTACATTCAATCATACTGATTCATTTGCGCTATGTTGTTTTATACCATTGGTTTAGAAGCACGAGCTCCCGAGAATCCTTAGTAGATCAGACGTTCAGCAGCTAGACTAGCAGTGAGTCCTCATCATTCAAGGATATCATGATTATTTTATTACGTTATTATTCCAGTAGATCAGAGTTAGTTAGGGAGATATCCCATCAACTCCACAGATTTTAGACAGTTTAGGGGCTTTCAAACTACCACATGTTTTGGACGGTTTATTCCAGTTTTAGGTATTGTTATACCCCATTACAGACATTGTTTTGTGTTCAGTATTAATTCATTTTTTAACGGTTTGGCCTTACAGCTTATATTTTGCATATTTACAGTATATTATTCAGTGCTCAGTTACAGATATCAGTCATGGGTTAGCTTATGGTCCTTCGGTGTCATGAGCACCGTATAGCATTTTTGGTACCAGATTTAAGGCTTTACAGTCATGGTCGGGGCATGCAAATCAAGTATTACATTCTTTAAAGCTTTCAGATTTTTTCTATCCACTGAATTTTGTGGACAAAAGTCCTTTAGTAGTGGATATTGTACTAACCCTCCAGGTCATTTCCTTGATTTTCATGTATTTGTAGAATTTTGAGACTTTCTATTGTGTCTACAGGTCATTTATGACTTGCCAAAACTGTTGATTTGATTATCAGGCAGTTCATTTAGGTTTTAGGCTCATTTTTCTATTTTGGAGTGTAATACCCCGAGAATTTCAACCTATAGTAGAACCATGCTTCAAGCTCTTGAGAAATAAATTATAGTGCATTGGTAATTTTATGATCAAGGTTGGTGTGTCTTAAGGCCTAAAATATATCCTATCTATAAGGCGAATCAAAACATCCAGTATCGATTGAATTCTTGAGAAAGATTTTGGTATAGTCAACTTCAAATGAGCATATCTTTGTTATACTATGAATTTTTGAGGTCATGACCCACCAACAGATATATAATTGAATTACCTTTCAAACGATACCAATTTTACCTAAATTAATTATCGGAGTAAAATGTTATGGCCATTTTACAGTGAGCTATCCAGATTGCCAAAGTATGATGGGAAGGCAGATGGATCATCGCGCCTACAATGGACTGTCGCCCAAACCATCAAAACCGAGGTAGTAAGCCTATTTTCTGGCCAAAAAGCGATGGGTTGAAGGGACGGTCCGTCCCTAGGGCGACGAACACGGTCCGTCCCTAGGGCGACGGTTCGTCGCCCAAACCGTCGGGGACCTCCATTTTGCAATTTTAAGCCATTTTTAAAAGGATTTTTGGGTCTTTTCTACCCTTTTTAACACCTAATTAAATTAATCAAAGCAAATAATCTCATATTCATCCATAGCATCAAAATTAGGGTTCCTTTCAAGATCAATCCTCAAGAACAAGGTTCTAACCCTTCTTCACGAAAATTTAAGAATCAAAAATCACCATTCAAGAACCTTCAAGAAAAGCCTCCGAGAATATTCTCAAGGCTTCAAAAGTCAACTTGTTCCATCGAATCAAGCCAAATAAGGTGTGTGCGGTTTCAACAAGAATAATTTTTTCGTTCTTATGTCCAAAATCTTACTTTAAGTTACAAATCTCTGAATTTTGATATGATTTCCATGAAATTTAAGTTAGGGTTTATACCCCATGTTGCTAATTGCATGATTTTGAGACCTTAAGTAATTTTGAATATTAATTTACATGTCTACTTTTTGAATATTTATGCACATAATCATGTTTTTTTCCAGATTTTGAGTTGATTTACCAATAATTACATTATCAAGCATGAACCTTTTGATGTTTTAATATAAGTTTGAACATGGGCTTTACGCCCTAGGATTTAGCCTTGATATTTTAAGAAGATCATGATTTTAAGACTTCTTGATGATTGTTTACCAAGTTTCAAGGAAGAAAGTTGATCTTTGAATCCTAAGCTAAAATAGGAATCCACAGTATTTATGATTTAAAGCAAAGAGAAGTATAATTAGTTTCCTCTATACATCCTTGTACTGTTTTAAGGTGGATTTTCTAAAAGTTATGAGCCTAAGTATAGGAGTAGTATTTAGCACCGAGTTGGTCTTGATTCCAAGGTCTCATACCCCAAAACTACGAGCCACCATAGGATTATGATTTACCCCAAGTAGGTTAAGATAGTGATCACTAAAGTTAAGGTTCTACTCCGATATCAAAGGTAGAACAGCTCTCCCCAACATGGGCAACACGTCGGACTCCATGTCAGCTCAAATAGTTTATGTCAGTTAGAAAAAACTCCTAAGTTCCCACAGTCTCCAAGTCTCCAAAGCTTTATTGTCCTATAGTTCCCAAGTCCTTGAGTTCCCAAAGTCCTATTCTCCTCCAGATAAAAGCATAAGTTTTGAAAGTTATTTTTTTAAGATTCCTTTTGCTTACAAGCTTTGAGAATAAGAGGAGAATACAGATTTTAGAACTAAGTATAATGACTTATGAGATTTATGCTACATGTTTCATTACTCATGATTTATGAGATTTAGATTTAAGATTTATTAAGGCTATGTGAATCATTTATATCAGCAAGCATGGTTTTATAAAGAGTAATGATAATGTTTACTTATTGTATACACCCCTATATAATCAGTACATCCTCAAAGTACTGATCCACATATATGTCTTTGTGCTACATTATCTCATAATGTAGGTTCAGTTGCTCAGTGTTAACATAGTGATCTTCAAGTACCTTCATCTACACTTCTGCAGTTAGTGAGTCCTCATGGTTCGAGGACCTTTTTCTCTAATTTTTAGTCTTGATAGCAGTCATTTATTATTTTCAGTTCAGCTCGAGTCAGTTGGGGTTTGTCGCAATGACTCTCTAGTTTTTTAGTTAGTAGAGGCTTGTCAAACTACCAATTAAAATTTCCAGACTTTCAGTATTTGTTATCCAAATGATGTTTTTCGGTAATTTTATCCCAAATTTGACATGATATAGAGTTACTACTTAATTAATTTGTTTTAAAGTAAGTTCTAGACTTGGTAGTAGGCTCGAAGGGTTAGCTTGGGGCTACTTGTAGCCTTAAGTATCATGTGATGTTTTTGGGATAAGATTTTAGGGCATTACATGGAGCTATCACTGTTAGGGAATTGGTCTCAAACCAAAAATTTTAGTAAACAACCTTGGATGAGGATTTCGATAGTTCCATCAACTTTGAAACATTGATCATAGGATAGGGGTACCCTTGGTTTAGTTCCTAAAGCTTCTAGACTCGTTTTAGGCCATTAGGCAGATTCTATGAAAAATGGGATTGTAGCAGCGGGCCTCATATTTAGTCAAAATGATCTTTGATGAAAGTTTTGAAGGTTTCATTGAGTTTGGGATATCGAAATTGGTATAGTAGAATAGTTCATTTTCATGCAGGGGGTTTCGAATGAATCCCAAGCACCCTGTCGGAGTCCATTTGGGCATAGAAAAAAATTTGATACCTCAAGTTGCTTATGTATCCATTTAAATGGCCAATTGACCGCTTAAGCGGTAGTCGGATCAGCAATATTGTGTCATTTTAGAAACCTTGTCTATGTAGCTGAGTGCCACTTAAAATCTCCTTATTTACTTTCATACTTATGGTAAGAACCACCAGGGTATTTACAGAGCTGGCAACAACATTGTTTCAAATATGGGAAGCCAAGCCACAGAGTCAGAGATTATCCCCAGTCAAGTTTTTAGGGTCAGCGTAACCACTTCTCAGCTCAGTATGGTCACCTGAATCATCAAGGTGCCACCTTCAGTGATACCAGTGGGCAACGCCTAAATAGAATCTATGCACTTCATTCCTAATAGGATCAAAAAAATTCCCCTGATATAGTTATTGGTATGTTATTGATCTTTCTTGTACATGTTTACGTCTTTCTAGATCCAGGAGCTTCTTTATATTTTGTTACTCCCTATATAGCAGTTGATTTTAAAGTTAGTCCCAAAATTCTAGCAAAGCCCTTCTCAGTCTCCACCCCAACGGGTAAAACTATTATAGCCCGTCGGGTATACAGGAACTGCCCGATCATGATATTTCATAAAGACACTTCAGCAGACTTAGTCAAATTAGAGATGACTGATTTTGATGTCATTCTCGGCATGGATTAGATTCATTAATGCTATGCCGCAGTCGACTGTAGAAATAGAATAGTCCAGTATTAGTTTTCGAGTAAACCCATCCTAGAGTGAAGGGGTAGTACTTCGCATTCAGAGGTCAGCTTATTTCCTACCTTCGGGTACAGAAAATGATATCTAAGGGATGTGTCTATCGTCTTGTTTGAGTTAAGGACTCTAGTTCCAAAACTCCCAGTCTTGGATCAGTCCCAGTTGTGAATGAATATTCAGATATCTTTTCGAAGATCTTCCAGGAATTCCTCCCAAAAGGGTAATAGACTTTGGTATTGATCTTCTTCCAGGTACTCAGCCTATATCTATTCTGCCATATAGAATGGCACTAGCAAAACTCAAAGAATTGAAAGATCAGTTGAAGGATCTCCTAGATAAGGGATTTATCAGACCCAGTGTGTCTCCGTAGGGCGCACCAGTCTTATTCGTGTGTAAGAAAGATGATTCTCTCAGAATGTGCATTGATTACCATTAGCTCAATAAAGTCATGATCAAGAACAAGTATCCACTTCCCAAAATCAATGACTTATTTGGCCAACTTCAGGGCACCAGCTATTTCTCTAAGATAGACCTCAGATCAGGCTATCATCAACTTGAAGTTAGAGAATGTGACATTCTGAGGACACCTTTACGAAATCAGTATGGTCACTTTGAATTCTTTGACATGTCCTTTGGTATTACCAATGCCCTAGCAACCTTTATGGACTTGATGAACCATGTGCTCAAGCAATACTTGGACATGTTTATCACAGTCTTCATAGATGTCATCCTCGTCTATTCCTGTAGTGAACATAATCATGCAGATCATCTTAGAATAGTATTACAGATCCTTAAAGCCTATTAAGTATCATGATATCTATTCATGTCCTACCTGTCAGCTCCATGATCATCGCACATATTTGTGAACATTAGTAAAAATCATATACAATTTCAGTTCCCAGTATAAGGAGTCCCATTTTACTCTGCGGTATAAATCATGTTCCATGAACACAAATTACATTTATGCACCTTCCATAGAATCATGTGTATTTCTAATTCCTAGTATAAGGAGTTCCAATTTACTCAATAGTACGATCATGTCCCATGAATACAGAACCTTCAAACTTAGGTCATGTAGCTCATGGCTCATGTACTCATGTCATACTTTATAGTATGCTCAGCCCACATGACTCATGTTTGACTCCTAGTGATCAGTCAAATTCAGGTTATATCACGTATACCCATAGTGTAGATCCCTCAGTGAATTCGTGGTGTCGATATTCCATCACTCAAGCCTTAGTTACAATGTCAGTTCAGTAATTGATATTTAGTAAAGGACTTAGATAGTCCTATAGGACCATGGCTTTCAGTTATGAATTACTTAGCCATTAGAATTTAGTACTTCAGTACCAGTCTAAACCTCAATTATCAAAAACTAGCATTCAGTCCCAGTATGAGTCTCAATTAAAGATTTAGTTGTAGTCTCTGCTACAGTCTTAGATGTAGTGTCAGCCTCAGCCTCAATTCAGAAATTAGATTAGTACCACAGTCCAATTTTGGGTTTGCTTGACCATAGTGTGTAGTTATCACTTATGCATGTTATCAGTGTTTCAGTACCTCAACTTATAGAATGTTTTTGAATTATGTTATACGTCTGGTCTTGTATTCTTATACAATACAAGTATTTTATGAATTCATGCTCAGCTATCTCATATTACTCAGTTAGTCCATTTCTCATATTCATAAAAACTCCATATTTTTAGTCCCGTTATTCAGACTAAGTATAGTTCAGTCTTATAGGCCTAATACTAAGCCATCAGTCAGTCAGCAAATCAAATATGTCAGTCAGTAGCAATTAGTTGAACAACTAGTACTTCCGTTTAAAAGTCAGATGGACAAGTTTACATATTTTCCCATTCTATCCACCTAGTTGCACTATTCGAAGTCTCATGGGTGTAACCACCCTAAGATGGACCAATCAAGCAGTTACGTGTTCATCACAGTTCATGTTTTATGACACAATCTCAGATCCTAGATATTCTATCGTAATTCTATTCATGGGTGCCCTGTGCATCATTCCAGTCTCTCCTCAGTATCTCGGCCAAGTCAGCATTTTATAAGGGATGTAGTGTCCCAACGGGGAGATACACTATAATCCCCTAAACTTTAATTACCTAAACATGTCATTCCTTCTTCACGTAAGGAACCTATATTAGAGTAGTGAGTACTCATAGTTGGAATCTCAAGCTCCAATCTCAGCCGTAAGCCATGTATGCAATGGCTCAGTTCATTTCACGATACTCAGTCCATATCACACATTACAGACTCAGTCATGTTCTTATGTTCCCATTTATGCGTGTTCAGTAAAGGATCTCGATTTTGAGATTAATGACTTTATCTATCTAATAATCTCTCCCATAAAGGGAGTGAAGAGATTCGACAAGAAGGGAAAGCTCAATCCCTGATATGTCGGTCCCTTCAAAATTCTCAGTCATTTTGGCAAGGTAGCTTATGAGATCGAATTGCCTTCAGATCTAGCCTCCATTAATCCAGTCTTCCATGTCTCTTTTCTCAAGAAGAGCATAGGTGACACAGCAGTTGTAGTCCCTATTCAAAGCATAGATATTCAGAACAGCCTGAGGAACAAAGAAGTCCCTCTAGTCAAAGTTCTTTGGCGAAATCAATTCATTGAGGGAGCTACTTGGTAAGCAAAGTAGACATGCGGACTAAGTATCCCCACCTCTTCTCCACATACTCAGATCTAGCTCAAGGTAACAGTTCTCCTTAAGCTTATTCAGTTTCATATTCAAATTTCAGTTACAAACTTGGTATACAGTTCATGCTCAAAATTCTATTATAAACATGGTATTAAGTACCATTGCATATTCAACCATGCATTCATATGTCAGTTCAGTTATATAATCATCCATCAGACGTGCATTCTCTTTATGAGAAGCTTAGTTCATCAGAACACTCAGTCATATATTTATGAATCAGTTACATATGCATCAAATATGCGTGTTCAGTATGATATATTCAGTTATTAGTCATGTCAGTCATGAAATAATGTTCCAGTCATTCATGTTCAGTATGTACGTCAGTTAATCTTATCCCCTCTCGCTCAGTCTCATTCGAGGATGAATGTTCTCAAGGAGGAGATATTGTAATACCCCATACTTCTACATAGCTTAAAATCATCCCAAGAATGTTAAAAACTTGCTTTGCAAGATGAATACACTTTTATACGTGGAAATATGGCATCGGAGTAGAAAGTTATGGTCGAAATACAGAAAGTAGTCAAAACTACCCAAGTGCAATGATGAGAGCCGACGGACCATTGAGCTAGCGATGGATGATCTCCCAAGCCATCAAAGTGGAGGCAGTGAGACCACATTCTACCTAAGGGAAATGGCTTAGGCTGATAGACTGTCGAGCTAAAGATGGACCATCACCCAAGCCGTCATAGGAGAGGCAGTGAACCCCTATTCTTCCCAGGTACGACGGTCAGGACCGACAGACCATCATACCCACAGTCGCATATTTTATTTAGTTATTGTAAGTTGTTTTTGAAAAGGGCTTTTAGGTATTTTACCACCCTTTCTAATATCTAATAATATTAGACCAAGGCTTCTGCCTTCGTTATTCATCTATAACATCAAAAAAATTAGGTTTTTCCTCTCAAATATCTATTCCCAAACTCAAGATCCAAACCCTTCTTCAAGAAAACTAAGAGATTCAAGTTCTCTAAGTCCAAGGACTTCAAGAAACTCACAATCAAGGTATGTCGTGTGTTGATTTGTGGGTCTCTTTCACCTATAAATCTCAAGAATCCCTTTTCAAAATCTAAAATTTATGTATTTATGAATGCTAATGATTTAGATTGAATTTAAATTCATGTTCATGATGTTGTGGGGTTTTAATTCAAGTTTTAAATTACATATTCCAATGATTGACCCTAGTATGTGATGATTTGCATAATAATCATGATAAACCCTTCAAACTTGCAAAATTATTCATGCAGACATGACAATTAGATACATTGATGATGGTATAACCAAAGTATGCTCCTCATGTTTTCAATTAAATGCCTATGTGAAGGAAAAGTTTCATACTAGTATGATAATATGAAATCCCCATTTATGTACAAGTTTATGCATGTCCAGTGTTTGATGAAATGTCTTAGTCAATAAATTATGGATATATGTGTTTCCATTGTAGTGCTTTAGAACTTGTACTTCATGAAATCCCTAACTTATTATATTATTGATTGTTGATGTTGGTTATATATTCAAGAAAGTCATCCTTTGTCAGTTTCTTCCCATTGAGTCCTGGGGATACTTGTACCCAAAATTTTAGCTTTGTGCCTAGAATCAGTGTCATGTTTTCAAGATACTCTCAGTCAAGCCATTATCCACAGAATTCAATCAGTCTCATGACTCAAGTAAACTTAGTAATCTCAGTCAGTTATCAGAACTCAATAGTATTCTGTCAGTCAATGAAACTCAGTTAATTCAATCCAGTTTAATTCAGTAATCCATATTCAGTGTCTATTTAGATGGGAGTAGGAATTAGCATCGAGTTAGCTCAAGGATGGGAACACACACTATCAAATGAGCGTGTGATACTTAGAAGTCATCTTTGCATTCCAGAACTATGTAGCCAGCATAGGTTGATACATTAATACTGTCAGATAAGGGTTGATGAGGTGGATAAACACTGTCAGATGAGGGTCCTACTATTCTCTTTTGGGGACATTGTCAGATGAGAGTCACCCACAGCTTACCCTTACCAGTGGCGCGGTATTAACACCCTTCCAATTGGAGTTGCAGATTGGACCCCAACTCAGCTATAATATATTATTTGGGGCATGTCGGTTAGATGACTACTTTCCACAATTTCAGTACAGAATCAGGACTATCAGATATAGTTATTCAGTCTCAGTAATAGAACTCAGATAGTTCTATAGGATTTAGGACTATCCGATACAGTCAACTCAGAATAATACGGAACTCAGCTAGTTTCATCAGAACCTAGACTGTCAGATACAGTCGGTCAGTATCAGTTATTTCAGTTATACAGTTATCAGTATCTCATGTTATCCGTACTCAGACTTAGTAATCATGTTATCACGAACTTAGTTAAAATTATTATGTATTCATACATGTTTTCTCACGCTCATGTTATTCAGTCTATTAGTATAGTTCATGCATATGAACCCTTTTCATTCAACCTATCTCGCATGTCTACCAGTACATTCAAACGTACTGACGCATTTGTGCTATGGTGTTTTATACCATAGGTTCTGAAGCACGAGCTCCATAGCATCAGTAGCACTCTAGTCTCAGCAGTCAGAGTTAGCAGTGAGTCCTCATCCTTCGAGGACATGACCATTACTTTATTATCTCATTAATTAATTTATTTTAGTAGTTGGAGTTAGTTGGGGACATGTCCCATCAACTCCTTATTCAGAAAGTTTAGAGGCTTTCGGACTAGCATGTTTAGACAGTTATTCCAGTTATTTTGGTATTGATATACCATATCTTCAGGTGTTACGTTTTATCAAATCTTTGAACCTTATGGCCTTTCATCCATAATTTCCATATTTATACAGTATATTATGCAGTATACAGGTATAGATATCAGTCATAGATTAGCTTATGGTCCTTCGGGGTCATGAGCATCATGTAGCGTTCCGGGTACTAGATTTGGGGCGTTACATAAATTTCTCTATAGTGACAATATTTATTAGAAAATATCATGGCTACTATAGAGAGGTGTCGTTATACATGTATATTGATATTTGAGATTCATATCTCATTTAGTTGGTATAAATAAAAGTAGGCAAAATTAGAAAGAACATGAATATAAAAAAGAAAATCATTAATAGTTTTTTTCATATGAATTTATGAAATCACTTATGTACATCATTTTTGATAAGTTTTTCCTTTAAATTATACATTCACATTTGAAAGTTGTTGTGTGCATGAATTAATGATGATTACCATAAATAGTTTAGTATTTTATTTTGTACATAATATATTTTAGTTTCAAAATATTGTTAGATAATATTTGAGTATGCCGTTATAGAGAGATAATTTTACAAAGAGTATACCACTATAATAAACGACATTACTGGTATAGGTTGAATGTCGCTATAGAGAAGTAAAATAGGATATGAAAAATCAATTTTGGAGAAAACTAGACTGCTATAGTAAAATATCGTTATAACGAGGTGACATTATAAAGAGGTGTCACTGTATGTACATATTTTTATCTATTCTTACCTTTATTCTTGAGTTTTGAGTTCTCTTTTTTAAAACTGAGTAAACTGAATTGTGGCTATGCTTTATATTCATATTAACATAATTATGCAATTTATGCTTTTATTTTTTATTCTTATTTTGCTTGATTATTTTTCACATGGTTATGTACTACAAAAGCATTTATCTATGGGTTTGACTTTAATTATTTTTATGAATTTTATCTTCTTTATAATGATGTTCTAAGGCTCGAAAAACTTTGCGTTCCAGATTTGGTTCTTTATTTATGGTTAATGATCTAATGAGCAATTGTATGGCGAAACTATATATAGAAAAGGAGAATATTACCTTCACATAATAGCTTTAATGGTGTATGTAGCATTTTAAAGGGTTTTCCTTGTTCATGGTGCTTTGAGGTTTACTTTAACCATGAATGGATATAATGAAATTCATCCGGATTTCTGAATTTTATGGAATGAGTTTAAGTCAAATTAAATATAAATAAAAGATTGAGAAGGAGAAATATATCAAATTTTAGGACTAAAATGGTTGAAGATGGAGTTTTGAAAGAATGAGATTCCTATTCCTTTTTCTTTGGAAGAAAAGTTTCCTTATTTACCCTCTAGACTTGGAACAAAGTTTAAGAAATTAAAGAAGATTAGAAATGGTTGAAGATGGAGTTTTTAAAGAATGGCATGTTTATGTATTATGACAATTTTTTATTTTTGTGATCATATCAAATGTACGAAAATACTTTTTATTCTTGTGGTCTTAAATATGTCGTGTGAAAACATGAGAAGAAAGATTGAGTTGTTAAAATGAAAAGTTTCATTATTTTTAAATGGATTAACAAGAAAAATCAGCCAAATAAATTGAAACTGGGGGGAGTATAATATACTTGTGAACAAAACTACACAAATTGTAGACTATTTCATCATCTCAGAATTGTAACTACACTTTAAGAAAATCTTTAATTGTCGGAAGTTATTCGGTATCCTACGGTGAAAACTACAAGGAGAGACTTTTAGAACGAAGCTCAACCATTCATTCACAGTAATAGTGTAAGTCTAAATCATAATAAATATAACATCCATTCCAAAACCTTGTGTCACAGTGTAAGAACAACTAACGTTACATAGAAGATTTGCACTTTCTTTCATATAGTCAAATGCGTGGTAAGATATGAAAGACTTCCTCATTTGTTGATAAGACACAAAAGATTGAAAGAAATAAAAGTCAACTTGCGAAGTAATCTCACTTTTCATTATGTGGATTTGGACAATTTGAATTGAGAGAAATAATATACGCTTTAAACAAAATGCTTATTTATGAGTCAGTTTGAAATTAGTGATTAATTATTTATTTGTTTTAATAAATATTTATCAAATGATAGAATTGAAGACATTTAGGAGAAGTCGTATAATGCTTAATTGTAATTTAGGAAAATGTAAGCTTATTGGGTAAACTAGCAAGAAATGTCCTTAAAATTATACATAATCTTTTATTTGAAGTTTTAGAAAGGAAGTTTGTAATATTTTATATAATGATTAGTAATATATTGATATATTTACTGTTTGAAAAACTTTTCTTAAAAAAAAGCTATCTGGAGCTAAATCTCCTGCTATGTGCACGATCTAAAAAAAAAGACCCACTACAAGGATATATTGTACGCAGTCTTGTCTAGTATTTTTACCAACTCCTAAAAATGACAATATACTACTTGCAAATGATTCTACAAGAAAGTGAATTTCGTAAAATATTATAATACGACTCATCATAGTATTGAAATTGTTGACTAAGAGTAAACATTGTTTAAACTTGAGGTATTTCATGTCAAATAATGTAGTAATGTTGAGTTGTTGTGACGTATATATTGTCAAGCTCTCTGAAGATTATATTATCTTTTTATTTAATTACAAACCTATAAAGTAATAACTTTTATTTTTTGACAATTAACCTATTAACATAATGTACTACTTTTTGATAAGATAAAATAGGGTTGCTCGGATGATAAGCACACTCTTTATTAATAATAAAGTTTTGAATTTAAGTCATGAAAGGAAATCAAAGAAATAGGTAATAAAGAAACTATTTTTTGGGATACGTAAAGAATGACACAAAAAATTATCACAAATTTGGTTAAGGATAGTTTTTTCCACATTTTTCATAAAATATGATATAAAATAAAGGGGATCGAGTTAAAAGATGTTTAATTGCATAAAAGAAATATAAAGTTGGAATACGTGGTGCAATGAAAATTGAAGAAAAAAAGGATAAATGTCGAGACAAATTCAGAAGACCAATGCAAATAGGGAAGATAACGACCACCAAATATATTTATAATTGGGAGCAGCATTGCAATGGGTGAAAAAAACTATACATCAACAAACACCATCGCCTATAAGAAATTTTATTACATATTTGTACCTCGTAGGATAATAAAAAAATCATATGTGTCGAATTAAATTTTAATTGTTCATCTTAGTTGGTAGAAACGATATTCAATCATTTTGACCACGACAACACGTCCAACACATCATCATACGATGGTTCATATTATTCTTCATAAAAATTTATATTTTATTTTTAGTGTATGTTTTTTTGCTCCATCTTTAATTCTAATAATTTTAAATTTATCTTACAAAATTATTTATTATATGACTATGCATACATGCACAACGCACGTGCCACAAAATCTAGTTAGAAAATGTAAGACAGTAAATATTGCAATAACTATCATTTCAAAACAAGATTTTTGATAGATCCAAATCTCACAACCCAGTTTACTGAAACAAAACATAATTTACCTTTATCTACATGATTAAATTAACTAATACAAATGAAAAAAAAAACTAAAATATTTAAATTTGTATTGATCCATCATCGATCATGTGATCGATTTTTATTTTAGGATGTTCAAAAAAATTTTCTACATCTAGATGCATGAGCTCAATATTATCTTTCGAATAAAATTTTCTTCTAGATTACTATCCATCTTCTTTAGAGGTGCTTAATAGAGTTCAACCAGGTGTTTTGGCATACAATATGTTAATAACTTGTGTCATTTTTATTTGTATAGATAGCATTTATTTTCTTAATATTTTTATGCTACTTCATGATTTTCATCCTGCTTCTTATACCACTAGTGTATAGGTTATTATTTCATTTAGGATAGCAACCATAACTATAACTTCTTCCTCGACCATGGTCACGACCATGACTGGGGCCACAATCTTTATCATACTTAGATTGATGAAAATTTACCTTATACTTCAGGAAATGGATTAGAATCAGTAGGTTAACTTTAATAATGATCAAAATTTTGAGATGTAAATTCTCCATCATTATTGAGAAAAATAATCTTAAAGGGATAATCTATATATATGCCCTTGATCATATTTTTTGTGCTAATTACCTCGTGAATGCCAGGTTGTGAGACGATGGAGGCACGAATGACACCATTTTAAAGATGTGTATATTAGGTTCATAAAATATCTAACTAGCCCACTAAGTAGATGAATAGGTCCACCTATGTTCCCATGTATACACTCTAGAAAGAGAAGGGATTCAATACCAACTTTCATTGGTAATGACCTAGTAATCAATTTTCCTTGGAAACAAGAAGCACATGAGAATTCATCATTTTTAAGAATCTTCAGGTTCTTAAGTTGACGTCCATTTAAAATTTTAAGAATTCATCTCAAAAGTATTGATTCAGGATTACTCATTCGATCATGTCAAAGCATAAATGTACTCGAATAAGTAAACATCTAATTACCAAATATGCTATAATTGTACTAATTTCTACGTAATATGAGTCAAAGTATAAAATTAATAATTTCTCCAAAATGTATTTCCAATTGGAGACATCCTTAGTAATACCAAGATATCCAATATTAATTTTATTTAATGTCTTAACCTGATATCCATTTGGGCAAATATATTTGAAACTTAATTTGTTTCTTGGGTATTTAGAAAATAATAAATTAATCTTCTATAACAAGTTTCATTCCCTTGAACATAAATATAGTATCTCTTCCAACGCCTTCAATCAATTTCTAATTACTAAAAATTGTAGTAGCATTTGCATTTTTCCTTAGCTAGTAAGAAAAATATTTCTCGTCTTTGAATATAATGTGCATTTTTTCACTATCGATCACACAAATATCTTCATGATTGATCATTGATCAAACAAATTTAGAAATTTTTCATGTATTCGCCAAAATGAGAAAATATAAGATAGTAAACGTTGCATTAACTATCATTACAAAATATGATTTTTAAAAGACTCATAATTATACAACCCAGATTACTAAAATAAAACATAATTTCCCTCTATCTAAAAGATTACATTTACTAATACAACCAACAGAACTAAAATATTTAAGTTTTTACAGATTCATCATCGATCATGCGATCTATTTTTCTTTCATGATGTTCGAGAAAATCTGCTACATCATGGTGCATGAGCTCAACATTTTCTTTAGAAATAAAATTTGCTTATAGATTATTATTCATCTTCTTTAGGGGTACTTAATAGAGTTCAAATAGGTGTTTTGACATATGACATGTCAATGACTAGTTTCATTTTTATCCGTATTGATAGCATTTATTTTCTTAATACTTTTTACGCTACTTCATGTTTTCATCGTTTTTCTTATACTACTCTTGTACCACTGGTGATAAAGGTTATTGTTTGATTCAGGATGGCCACCATAATTATAATTTCATTCTCAGACATGGTCATGACCATGACTGGGGACACAATTTTTACAATACTTAGATTGGTGAAAATTTACTTTATTTACTTCAGGAAATAGAGTAGAATCAGTAGGTTAACTTTAATAATCACAAAAATTTTGAGATCTAAATTCTCCAACATTATCGAGGAAAATAGTCTTAATGGAATAATCTAAAAATTATGCCCTAGGTCATGTTTTTGTGTGAATAACCTCACAAACGCCAGATTGTGAGACGGTGGAGGCACAGATGAGGTCATATTAAAGATATGTCTATTAGAGCCATACAATATTTAACTTCCCACTAAGTAGATGAATAGGTCCACCTACATCCTCATGTATACACTCTATGAAGAGAAGGGATTCAATGCCAACTATCATTAGGGATGGCCTAGTTATCAATATTTCTTGGCAACAAGAAGCATATGAAAATTCATTATTTTAAAGAATCTTCATGTTCTTAAGTGGATGTCCATTTAAATATTTAATGATTCATCTGAAAAGTATTGATGCAGTAAGACTCATTCGATCATGTCAAGGCATAAATGTACTCAAATCAGTAAACTTGTAATTTATGACCAAGTATGCTTCAATTGTACTCTACGCAATATGGGTCAAAGTAAAAATTTAATAATTTCTTCAAAATATATTTTTAATTGGAGACATCCTTGGTAATACCAAGATATTCAACATTCATTTTATTTAATATCGTAATATCATATCTATTTCAACAAATATATTTCAAAACTTAATTTGTTTCTTGGGGATTTAGAAGAGAATATTATAATCTTCTATAAAAAGTTTTGTTCCCTTGGACAGAAATATAGTATCTCATCCAACGCCTTCAATCAATTTCTAACTGCTAGAAATTGTAGTAGCCTTTGTCTTTTTTCTTAACTAGTACGAAAAATATTTCTCAACTTTGAATATGACATGCATGGTTTAACTATGAATCTCACAAATATCTTCATGATTGATCATTGATCCAACAAAGTTTAGAAATTTTTTATATATTCTTCAAAATGAGAAAATATAAGACAGTAAATGTTACAATAATTATCATTACAAAACATGATTTTTGAAAGACCCATACTCTTACAATCCAAATTACTAAAACAAAACATAATTTGCCTCGACCTACAAGATTACATTAATTAATACAATCAATGGAACTAAAATATTTATGTTTGTATGGATCCATCATTGATCATGTAATCTATTTTTCTTTCATAATGTTCAAAAAAATCTGCTACATCTAGATTTAGGAGCTCAACATTATCTTTAGAATTAAAATTTACTTTTGAATTATTATTCATCTTCTTCAGGAATTCTTAATAGAGTTCAATCTGGTGTTTTTATATACGACATGTCAACGACTAGGGCTATTTTTATCCATATTAATAGCATTTATTTTCTTAATATTTTTTTACACTACTTTATGCTTTTCATCATTCTTCTTATACTACTCTCATACTACTGGTGATAAAAGTTATTGTTTGCTTCAGGATGGTCACCATAATTATAATTTCATCCTCGACCATGGTTATGACCATGACTGGGGACACAATTTTTAGCATTCTTAGATTGGTGAAAATTTACCTTATTCACTTTAAAAAATAGAGTAGAATCAGTAGGTTGACTTTAATAATCACCCATATGTTGAGATGTAATGTCTCCAACATTATCGAGGTAAATAGTCTTAATGAAATAATCAAAAAATTATGCCCTTGATCATATTTTTTGTGCAAATAACCTCGCAAATGCCAAGGTGTAAGATGATAAAGGCACAAATGAGATCATTTTAAAGATGTGTCTATTAGGATCATAAAATATTTAACTAGCCCACTAAGTAGATGAATAGGTCTACCTATGTCCCCATGTATACATTCTTGAAAGAGAAGGGTGTAATGACCCTTCAAGTGGTTTTCTTAATTCTATATATTTTCACTGTTAGAGCTTTTCCATAGCTTTCATAAGTCATTTATGACTTTCTGGAACTTACAGTTTGGTTACTGGGCAATTCGTTTGGTTTTTAGAGACAATTTCCTGTTTAGAAGTCTTCGTTGGTTCCAAATGGTCATCGAACACAAACTGTAGATAAATGTTATCATATGAAAATTCTAACTAGGCCAATAACTCTAGAATATCGATTTTAGGCTAAGTAAACCTTTAGTTTGGGTCCTGGGGCACTCGAGCTCATTTTGACCTATTAGTCAAAAAGTTGATAAATTTGAAATTGGGTGTGTGACCCACATTTGGTTGAAACGACCTTGGAAAGAAAATCCAATTATGCCATTACATCTAAAATGACAAATTTAGTTTGGTTATATAGACCATTTGTATACAGAGAATTCTGAATGAATCCCAAGGGTATGACGAAAACTTGGAAACTTTCAAAGTTTCCAACTGTTATCTGGTGTTACAACGATCGCCAACCATGGGCATCGATCATGACACCTCATGTAGAGGAGATGGTTATGATATCCAAACCCTATTATGATCGTGAATGGTGTATCAAAGATGGGGATAGTGAGATCGCACATCTATCTTTCGTGATAGCAACATCTGATTACCTAGTGGGGGCATAAATAGGCCCTTTAAGTCACGAATTAGTCATTTATCATCCATACCTTAAGAGAAAAAATCCTAAGGAGTGTTATATCTCAAAATTAGACTTTTGGTTGACTTGAAATCTTGATTAAGATTAATTTTTGTGATTATTTTTTTTAATTGAGGTAAGATTTCAACCTTTTCTTAGTGGATTTTAGTGAATTGTTGATCAAAACCCCAAATGCTTTAGGGCTTGATTTTATCCCCAAATTAACTTGGTTTTAATCTATTTTTAAGGGTAATGATTCCTATATCTTTATATTATGTTGGGTTGGTTTTGAAAACGTGATTTCTACAAATGGGGCCCACATGGGATTTTTAAGGTGATTTTTGGACTTGAAGCACAATGGTGCAATATGGGTATCGATTTTTGAAATGACCCTTCAGGTCATTTTCTACATTTATGCTTATTTATGTTGTTTGGACCTCTCCATAGCTTCCCTAAGTTATTTATGACTCAGTGGGACCAACAATTCGGTCATCAGGCGATTGCTTTGGTTTTTATAACCAATTCTCTATTTAGAAGTCTTCGCTAGTTCCAAATGGTCATCCGGAAAAAACTTTAGTGAAACAACCTCGGATATAAAATCCAACTTTGCCAACACATCCAAAACATTAAATTTAGTGTGGCTATATACCTCATTTGGACAAATTGTATTCTAGATGCATCCCGAGGCCTTGGCCAAAACTTAGAATTAAATTCCAAGTTTCAGCCATCGTCAAGTGTAGCTAGATACCGCGATCACGATGAATATAGTGTGATTACGATGGCAGTAATTGCGGCACACACATATTCGCGATCGCCCTTCCTGAGGTCCTAGGAAGGGTCCTTTAAATAGCTATTTTGGCAGAGAATTGGCCATTTGCTCCATTGTCTTGAGTCCCAAAACCCTAATAGAGAGTGTAGGCCTTCGGGGGAGTCTTGGGAATTTATTGGGAGATTGGATTGCTTGCATAATCATGATTAATGTCGAATCTAAGGTATGAATCTTTTAATTTTAGTGATTGAATTCTTGATTTCATGGCCCAAAACTCCAAATGTCTTGAGGCTTTACTTTAGCCACAAATATGGGTGATTTGCACCAATTTATTTAGTGATATAACTCCCTAATGGTATTTGAAGAGTGGGTTGGTCTCAGAAACTCATTTTCCTTATGTGGGACCCATTTGGGGGTTTTGGTGTCGTTTTTAGACCTGAAACACAATAGTACAATATGGGTATCATTAGAGTCATATTGATGAGTAGATCATGGTTTTGTTTATGTGATAGAATTTTAGGGATTGTGAAGTGGAGATGAGCATATGGTGCATGATATGAAGTTTTACAGTTTGGCTTTGAGGTAGGCCTCTATCTACTCCTCTTCATAGATGATGTATGATATGTATTACATGTGAATTTGGATGTTAGGCTTGATTATGTGTAGAGTAAATTAGCCTTGATTGTTGATGCCTTGGGGATTAGATAAGAGTTTTGGACCCTAAGATAATATGTTTATAAGCCTTTTGAATCCTAGTACCTTCCCTCTCTAGTTTAGATTAGTTGTAGCATGGTGATGATTTAATGCTATGTTTGGGTTGTGGTTTTAGCATTTAAATCATAAATTAAGAATTTAACCTTATTGGACTAGTGTGGTAGTCTTAAAACTATAACTTGGGTAGAGTAGACTTGAGTACCTTTGTTTTTAGTTTAAGCTCTTATCCTAAGCTTGAATGTTGCTTACTTGACATCTAGAAGTGGTACTAGGTACCTTATCCTAGTTTGGGGAATGGCGTGCCTAATTATAGAAATTGAGGTTTAGAAGTGGGATCGTCCAGCCCACTTACCCAAAACCCGTGTAAGCCTTATGGGCTTAGTTACGAATGTTAGGCATATATGGGGCTAGTAAACCTTAGTATAAGGTTACTTCGTCACTTGGTATCTTGTGTTGATGTTCCTCATATTGTGGGTTTTGAGCAATGGCTATGATACTCCTTGTGGAAGTAATATTAGGCATTAGAGACCATATTTCCCTTAGATACATTATGTGGCCTATAGAGATGTTATTTTCTCTTAGACTTGATAATTGGCCTATAGAGATTCTATTTCCTCTTAGATATGATTGTTGTGCCTATAGAGATGCTATATCCTTTTTTGGTTATTATTGTTGGGCCTAGAGAGACGATATTCCTCTTAGGTATGACAATTGCCCTAGATATGTGATATTTCTTATAGTCATGATGTATGACCTATTGATATAAGATATCTTATGTGGGATATAATTACATGCTTATTAATATCATACCTCCTATATGCGAGATGTCTCCTATATGTTAGATGACTAGAGATATGCTACAGCTTATAAATATGACTATTGATATGAGTTTTGGATATGTATATGGGCCTAAGGCCGTGTTATGATATTGTTATTATTATGGATATATTATTTGGCCAAGAGCCATGCTATGCTAATGATTGGATATCTGAGGAGCGATCGGCATTATAACAGATATGATTATAGTTTATTGATTTATATACATGTTTTATATACACATCTCTCCGATATGGGATAGAGAAAGATGTGGTATATTGCTTACGACTTCTTTGATTAGATACTGGTGATGGCATGCATAGATTTGGTATATTCATAATTATTGTACTGGTAACTTATGTGATTATAGATGATCTATGATCTTATAATTGTTCTGCTTAATTAAGGGTTAAGCTATGTAGTAGTTAGCTGACTATTAGAAGACTATAGCACTTGGTGGCTAGGAATCAAATATATTAGTTAATGAGTCTTTCTTAGTTTAAATATGGTAGTTACAGATAGTTGATATACGGATAATGATGATGTCGCGTTTAGCATAGGCGAAGATTAGTGAAACTGATGCATAAGTTTATAATTTCAATTAGTTGTTAAATGAAGAGTTGTGTATTAGCGAGGCTAGATAAAAAGTATGTTGGTAATAAGAAGTGACTAGTTAATAATGATGAATAGTTGCTAAATAATTGCTTAATGAATAGTTAAATGAGGATTAGTTATTTAACGATAGTTAGTTAATGAATGATATCAGTAAATAAAGATGGTTAGATGATTAGTGGTTATGTGTTGTCTAATAATGGTTAATAGATATATGATGATTAGTTGATAATTTGTAATAGTGGGTAAATAGTTATTATGGTCTAGTGATGAACCTTGGCTAGATGTTAGATGTTGGCTATCTAGTAAATAATGGTTAGTTGCGATCCCTTAAATAAGGACAATGTTTAGACAAATAACTAAAGGTTATGTGATGACTAGTGTACTAGTGGTTTCATTATAAATAGCGTTGGTTAGCTAACAACGAGTAGTTGGAAAGTATTGTTTCGATAGATACTTTATGGTAATTTGATTATGTTCATGAGTATATTAGTATATGTTATTCTGTAATGGTAATTGTGATGATACTAATCCTATAAGGCCATAGAATACTATTGTGATATTGATACCCGGTAAGGCCAGAGGATACTATTATGGTGATAATAATACTTGGCAAGGTCGGAGGATACTATTGTGATATTCATACTTGGAAAGGTCAGAGAATACTATTGTGATGATACTGATACTCGACAAGGTTAGAGGATACTATTGTGATATTGATTCATAGAAAGGTCGGAGGATACTATTGTGATGATACTGATATCCACAAGATCGGAGAATACTATTGCGATATTAATACCTGACAAGGTCGGAGGATACTATGGTGATAAATTGATATCCAGTAGGGATAGAGAATAATATGATAATACATTGATACCCAGCAAGGCCGAAGGTTGATTACAATGATGATGGTCATGATGATGGCAGTTATAATGAGTTGTGTATGTCTATCAGCCGGTATGGGACGGTTTCATAAATATAGGTGAACAATATGCCTTGTGTTATTGTATGTTGATTGGACCTTCCATCTCTGGGGTGGTGGAGGTACACATAGGCTAGGTTAGGTATATGGTTGTCCGGAGTAGTCGGTTATTCGTGTTGTTATCGATATTGTTATTATCATTGGTATGGCTAGCTTATGATAGATTGGTCATTTCTCCAGTATCGAGATTTGAGGTATGTTTACCGCCTCTTCGATCTTATGATTGCACTATTATGCATAATAATTTCATGTCTAGCCATGAATATTAGAAACCCTGAGTTTGATAGTATTAAATGCTGATATTATATAATAAGGTCTTAGAATGAGGATATGTTAATCTAGATTATGCTCTGAGATGATCTTATTCTTAGATGAATATATATATATACATATATATCTAGCTATATGAAGCTATGGCACTACCGTGTATCCCTTTCTTCATTTGTTTATATTGTATATTCATTTCTCGATCGTGTATATTGCTATATATCTTTATTTTTCTCTTCATTCATATATTGTCCTGGGATATATGGTATAGTATTAAAGCTTGACAATTGTGGCTGGAATAGGATAGTTCTCCTTGATACTTCCTTAATCTCACTATGTTAGACTCTTGGGCTTGAACAGGATAGTTGTCTCTTATTATTCTCATTGACTTGTTAGAAGATTTCTAGACTCTTGGGTGTAATTTCCATTCTGATTATATGTTGTATATACCTACTTTATCTTTAGAGCTCAGTTTGCAATTGCTAAAGGGTAACATTCATTTGGTACTCATACTACACTTCTGTAGCTTGTAGATCATAGTACAGGTTATCACTGTTGATGTGTGCATCGTGCAGAGCATCCATGGTTCAGAGACTTAGAATGATCTCCTGATATTCGGAGTATTACTCACCTCTCTCTCTTATGTATTAGAATAGTCTCTATATTGTATTCGTAGATAAGTCATATCAGTATAATTCTCTAAATATTTTGCTTTTGTATTCTTATTATATTAGAAGCTCTTGTACTGATACCACCAGGCTTTGGGATTTTCTTGTGTATTGATCTTTACATCATTTATTCCGCATTCTTTTTCTGATATTATTGAGTAGTCCATTACTCGTCATTTTTTACTACGGGTTGACTTTTCTAATGGTGGGTTATGGTAGGTGACATCATGACCTGAGTAATTGAGTCATGAAAAATTCTCATATTGATGAGTAGAATGTGTTTTGATAACTTGGCATCATGAGGAGGATTCTTATAAGAGAAAAGCAAAGGTTTAGCGGTTCATTGAGCTTCCTTCGGCATCGAGGTAGGATAGGTTTATCCTTTGTTAGATTGGGCTATGTCATATTATAGTTGTGATATCTTGTTAGATTGGGATGGTTTTATGTGTTGGATTGATGAAATGTAAGACTTGGGTTAGTTGGATTATTTAGGCTATTTTTAAATCATTGAGTTGAAACACTTCTCTTGTTGTCTTGAACTTTAGTGCATTAGTCTTCGTTACTCATATTTAGCATGAGAATACCTTAGTTCATTCTAAACTAAGTAAAATGTCTAATTAGTCATACTTAGGGTAAGTTGGCCTTTGTTACCTACAGTAAAGGAAGATTGCCTTAGTTTCTATGATCGACTTAGTAGTTGTGCTGAGAAAAACCTTTACCTTAGGACTAATTGTGGTTTGTTATACATCTAAGAGTAATTTAGATACCTTAGCCTAGTCCAAGTTAGAATTTGACATAGAATGTATTCCGGAGATTTAGACGTGGGCTCTTTGACCCACCATAAGTCAATGTTTATGAATAGACATCTTGAGACCCTTACACGATTACTAAATGTTTTTAGAATGCCCTTTTTAGGCAATATTAAGGAACATTGGTTCTTTTTAGTTATTATGGATGGTACAGGAAGAAATGCATAAACATTTATGCCATATGTATGATTTAATAGTAAAGCTTATAACGAGCTACTAATTATGCTATTGCTTTGTCTATTGATTGGGCTACCAAATACACCATTAAACAAGTCTTGACTATGATATTGTCTAAGCCTTAAATTATATTATTGACTATGATACTATTAAGCTATAGATTATGCTTTGGTTTAGCTATTGATAAGCTATTTTTTATGTTAATGATAAGCCATTGAATATACTATTGATAAGTCATTGCTCATGATATTTCGTATGACCATGATCATGCTAAGCAACTATGCTAGTAATCATGTTAGAAAATATCCTTATTGATGTCGTTAGCAATTGTATTATTATTTGTGCTATATTGCCATTCTGATTTATTTGATTATATTATGCCATGAACTATGTTAAAAATCTTGACACTTAACTATATTGGCACATATGACATTGATTACATACACGTTTAAATTTTGAAAGATGATATTGATACTACGATAATATATTGATACTCAACAAGGATGAATGATTATTATGATGATTTATTGATACCCAACAAGATTGGAGGATGATTATGATGATGATGCATTAATACCCAGCAAGATCGAAGAATGGTTATTTTAATGTGCCTATGTGTACATCTACTGATTCATGTCCGGCTAGCCCTACGTATGGCGATTATATGCTTATGTATATATATATACACACACTTATATGAAATTTGAATATGTTGTTGATATTAGTGATGCCGGTTATAGCCTGTAAGTGTTAAATGTTTATAAAGTGGTATAGTTGATGATTAGAGATAATAAATAATGAGTGATAATTGATGATTATTGATAATTAACGATTGGTGATGATCGATGATTAGTGATAAATGATGATTAGTAGTAACCGATGATTAGTGGTGAATGTTGTCTAAGTAACTAATAATAACTAGTTGACAATCGATCATTTGTAGATAAATGTGAATCAGATAATAAATGATGCTTGATGAGAAATGATGATTACCTAATGAATAGTGATTAGTGGTAAATAGTTGTTGAATGATGATAAGAGATTGTATGATGACTAGTAGTCAAATGGATTAGTTTATAAGATATGATTAACTTTTATATAGTGACTACTACATATTGATGCTAATATTGTTAATGATGATAATATTATGAGATCTAAGTACATTGCCAAATGTCGCGAAATTGTGAAATATTGGTAAATGACTGGTTGATGATAATTGTTGAGTGATGGTTATTGATAATGATGAATTCTAGCTATAATGTTGGTTGATTTCTTTATGTTTCTCTTGAGTGTACTCTCCAGTTATATGGGAGGCTGTGACGAGTTTTTTACTTTTCCACACCAATCGGCATATGAGATCCAATTTTGTTGTTATGTGTGCTTGTGATGATGCTTTATGATGCATTATTATTCTGGATTTCTTATGTTTTCTTTCATAGAGAAATTAGCATGTGTTGATGCCTCATGTTATATTGTTATTTCAGTTTAACTACTTATTATGTACATCAATATTAGAATGATTCAGGTTCGTTTCTATTCCTTGACTTAGTTTATGTTATCTTGCATTTTATCATACTTATATTATGATTTAGCTCAGTCGGTCGATGATGCCTACTGAGTACCTATTATTTTGGTACTCATACTACACTTATGTATCTTTTTATACAAATTTGAGTAATAGTTGTTGCCATTGATTATTGTTCATGCATTAACTAATTTTAGGAGATAAGGTGAGCTCTTGGAATTCGAGTCGCCCATTTCCCTCTATCTCTTATATTTCATTCTTTTGATTTAAGACAGATGTATTGACTATTCTAGACTTTGAGTTGTATTTATAATATTAGATGCTCTTCTACTAGCTCTACCAGGTCATGGGGTTGATATCTTATATTGAGTGTTTATCTTATCTAAAACCCTTGTAAATCATATATCTTATGTTCTTGAAATTTTGCTTATACTGGGCATTTCGTACCGAATTAACCCATTGCTTTAACTCCGAGATATGGTTTTGGATTACCTACTGGCGGGACTTGTTAGGTGACATCATGAATCGTAAATCAGTTCATGACGAAGATATTCAATGCCAACTTTCATTAGCGATGGCCTAGTAATCAATTTTTCTTGGCATAAGCAACACATGAAAATTCACCATTTTTAAGAGTCTTCATGCTCTTAAATGGATGCCCATTTGAATTTTTAATAATTCATCTCCAAAATATTGATTAAGAATGACTCATTCGATCATGTCAAAGTACAAAAGTACTCAAACTAGTAAACTTCTAATTTATGATCGAATATGCTTCAATGGTACTAAACTCTACATAATACTGGCCAGAGTATAAAATTGATAATTTCTCCAAAATATATTTCTAATCGGAAACATCCTGGGTAGTACAAAGATATTCAACATTTATTTTCTTTAATGTCTTAACATGATATCCATTTCGAGAAATATATTTGAAACATAATTATTTTCTTGGGGATTTAGAAAAGAGGAATACAATCTTCTTTTACAAATTTCGTTCTCTTGGACAGAAATATAGTATCTCTTCCAACACCTTCAATCAATTTCTAATTACTAGAAATTCTAGTAACATTTGGCTTTTTCCTTAGCTAGTAAAAAAACACTTCTTATCTTTGAATATGATGTTCATTGTTTCACTATCAATCACACAAATATTTTCATTCAAAATTTAGAAATTTTTCGTATATTCCTTAAACTGAGAAAATATAAGACAATAAACATTGCAATAACTATTCTTACGTAAAATGATTTTTTAAAGACCCATAATCTTACAACCCATATTACTAAAACAAAACATAATTTGCCTCTAACAATATGATTAGATTAACTAATAAAAACAACAGAAATAAGATATTTAAGTTTGTATAGATCCATTATCGATCATGTGATATATTTTTCTTTCAGGATATTCGAAAAAATCTAATACATCTAGATGCATGAGCTTAATATTATGTTTTGAAATAAAATTTGCTTCTGGATTTTTATCCATCTTCTTCAGAGGTGCTTAGTAGAATTCAACTAGGTGTTTCGACATATGACATATCAATGACTAGTGTCATTTTTATCCATATTGATAATATTTATTTTCTTAATATTTCATTTGCGCTACTTCATGTTTTTCATCCTTCTTCTTATACTACTGGTGATAAAGGTTATTATTTGATTTAGGATGATCACCATAACTATAATTTTTTCCTCGGCCATGGTCACGACCATGACTGGGGCCATGATCTTTATCATACTTAGATTGGTAAAAATTTACCTTATTCATTTCAAGAAATAGAGTAGAATCAGTAGGTTGACTATAATAATTTTTTATTAATAGTTCATCATCTTGTTCAGCAATGTAACGCCTCGAGATTCCATCTTGAGACGTCACATGGTGCTTATGAACCCAAAGGACCACAAGCTAACCCTTTACTAATATTTGTACTTGTACGCATAATATCTAAAATAAATGCGGAAACCGGCCATAAGGTTCAATACATCTGCATATACTCAAAACTGAAAACTAACTACTAATACATCAACATCCGTCTGAAAAGCCTCTAAACTGCCTGAACTGTGGAGCTGATGGGACATGTCCCCAACTAACTCCATCAACTGAAAATATAAACAAAATCTGATGCAATAATAGTAAACTGAGATATGTCCTTGAAAGAAAGGGACTCACTGCTACTGCTGCTGACTGGGACTGAACTGATGGGGATACTCTGGATCATGTGCCTCGGAACCTATGGTGTCAAATAAAACACCATAGTGCAAATGTGTCAGTACAAAAATGTACCGAGTATATAGACGAGGTAAGTCTAAATGCAAGGACTTATGCCTGAACATAACTTAATTGAATAATATGCAAAAGCTGGATTAACATACATAAAGTATCTGTAATTACTGAACATACTACGAATACTGTCACTGAGCATACTTAAAATAACTCTGGTAACTGACACTGAATATACTAAAATTCTAAAAATTATGGACATACTGAGAATATGAGTATCTGAAGCTTCTGAAACTGATAGCAACCCTAGTTAACAGGTAGTCTCCAAATCTGCTAATAATAAGAATGATTGACTAAAACTGAGATCAACCCTATCTAGCTGATAGTCTCTGAATCTGTGGATAATAATACTACTTGATAACTGATTTTAGATCTAATAACTGATTTTGAGATCGGCCTATCTAGCAGCAGATCTTTGAATTTGCAAATAATCATACATGATGGCTTGTATCTAACAGCCTTGCATTCTGTACACTAAACTGAGCTCTTTTTGAAGTCTGAGACTGATTCTGAAATTGAGACAGTGGGAAGTAGTCACTTAACCGACATACCCCAACCTACCATAGGCGGAGTCCACCCTGTGCCCCAATTGGAAGGGTTTCAATACCGTGCCACGGGTAAAGACAACTCTATATGATCCTCATCTAACAGGTCCTCAAACGAGAACGGTGGAGCCCTCATCTGACAGATCAAGCCACATTATCTACCCTCATCTAGCAGGTTTGATTCTCTCATCCACCCTCATCTAGCAGGTGTGATTTCTCAACCTACGCTGGCTACGTAGTTCTGGAGCACAAGGATTGCATCTAAGGATCACACCCTCCACTAGTAGGTGAGTCCCCATCCTTGAGCTCGCTCGGTGCTAGTTTCTACTCTCCACTGAAAGACACTAATTTGATTCTTAACTAAACTTAGACTGAGCTGAATCTGATATTGATTATATTTTTCAAGAGATCTGACTGAGTTACGCTGAGATTACTTAGTTCCATATCTGACGAAAGCGTATCGAATCATAGCATCTGACTGATGATGCAGAGCTTGAATAGATTATTCAAATCGCTTCTAAGATTAGAATAGAATCACTTGAATACTATTAGATCTGAACTAATTATAGGGTGGAGGCTAGATTACTAGCGATATAGATATTACAGAGATAATTGAGATTATAGAGCCTGATTAAGCTCTGCACTTGTCTGAAGATACATAGTTCTATAGTTCACTGAGTTCTGAGAATTGTGGCTCGATTGGAATTATCGTAAAACTGACACGGGCTCTGGACAACAGCTCTATTGTCGGGTATAAATACCCCCAGGACTCGATAACATAAAAGCAAAACATAATCATTCTCGCATCATCATGATCATCCATTCATCAACATAATCATTCATGCATCATCACAATTATTAAAGCATCTCCCCAAGAATTTAGAAATTATAACATACTTTTCCCCTCAAAACCCTTAAGATATCGCATCAAGCATTTTGGAAACATAAACCTCTATTTACCATCATAATCACAAAATGGCCACTTTAAGCATCTCAGGATAATAATCATATAATAACATAGGGGAAACATGCTATAAGATTGTACTCCATTCAACAAGATTTTACCTCAACTATTTCATACCTATATCGGTCTTAACATGTATTTGGATTTCACACCACTTGGGAAACTTCATACTATCATGTCATAGCTTACTTTCTAATCACTTGGCATATATTGAAAACTTAGCATATATCAAAGGGCACATAATGGGGAATTTACAACCATCACATCTCCACTCGCTCACTAAGGTCCTTCAACAAACACTAGACATGCATAGGTTCACACTTATTTGGGGATTTCCTACTAGCATGGAATAATTCATTCACTTGGTCATTTTATCAAACACTAGGCATGCATAGACTAGCTCACAATTTGGGGCTTCCTAGTCAACATGCTATAATGGCCCATATTCTTCTTCTAAGCTTTTGTCAACCTATGGGAGACATACTCTGCTAAATCAACCAATTCTACACCCAAAAGTCATGAACACATCAACAATCGTAACACATAATCGTATCTTAGAAGTCATTAGATCACAATTTAACTACAATGCTTAATTTATACTCTCTTAGACAGTTTATCAAACACCTCACATGCACAACTTAGGCATAAGTATAATAACCCAACTACTCATCATGAACAACTAAATTTACATGTTTCCACTCATATATTATTATAGATTCATACAAACCACATAAGTATCCCATCTTGGAGGTCATTCAACATCAATAACAAGTACATAATCCATTTACCATACAAATACCACATACTAAGGCCAAGGCTTGATAATCATGTAGACAAACATGAACCATCACTCAATCCTAGCAAGAACATTAATTTCAACTCACAAAAATCATTAAAAATTCATAGACACAAATCTTGGAGATTTAGAAAAAGGTACTTGACCTTCTTGGATGAAAGGGACCTAAGAATCAATATCTACATACCTTGGGGAAACTCTTTCTTGAAAGCCTTCGAAAGAATTCTTGAATTTTGCTCTTGATTCTCTCTAAATTTTTTGTGGAAGAAGAGAGAATTTTTGATTTTGAAAACCCTAGTTTTTGGGTGAAAGAAGAGAAAAGAATGAGGCCTTCAAACCTTAAGTGGGTATTTATAGAGGTTGGGAAAAGAGTGGAAAAGGCCAAAATGCTCTTTAAAGAAAAAGAGTTGAAAACTGCTGATCGAGGTCTGTGACTGTCCGTCAGAGGGACTGACGGTCCACCAAGTCATCCGTCACTCGAGTGCCAAAACTGGGGCATTCTGCCTCGATGTGAAGGTTGAAGTGATGGTTCATCAGGGATATGATGGTCCACCAGATCATCCGTCACTCGAGGGTTAGGAATGGGCAATTCTGTTTCGTCTTGACGGACCCCTTGACGGTCCGTCAACTTTTTAACAATCCACCACTTTGGCCGTCACTCGGGGGCCAGAAAAGGGATGTTCTATCTTGGCCTGATGGGACACTTGATGGTCCACCAAGGACTTAGCGGTCCGCTAGGTCGACCGTCAAATCTGGGCGATTCCAATATCGTTTAGTAAATCGGCCATAACTCTCTCGTCCGATGTCAGATTTTGATGAAATTAGTATCGATGGAAAGCTTATTCAATGCTATACATGAAAAAAAGTAGAAATTAGAGAAATAGAACACAACATAAACATCAATCACTTTGAAAGTCATATATATCTACTCAAAAGATGAATTTTGGCTTAAAGAATGATCGAGGTATTACAATATCTCCCCCTTGGGGACATTCATCCTCGAATGTCGCATTGATAGATTGGGAAAATAGATCAACAAGACTTAATCAAGAAATGGAAAAATCTCAAGGCATGAATACGCAACTGGAACGACTAACATATAGAGTTCTCACACTGGGCATGCATATCTGTTACAAGGAATACTCGACCGAATCTACTCATAGCTGAATTCTCGTAACACATATGCATATATGATGCATGGACTCATAACTAGAATGATCTCATGAATACACGACTGAACACACGCTAACTAGCTGAACTCTTTCTACTAAAGGTTCACATCTAATGCATGAATGTCCGGCTAAGCTGACTTCTGAAAGCACGACTTGATAATGCAATAATGACTAATGCTAACTTTATAAAGGAAATTTAATCATGGATCGGGATGAATCTATTGGCATGCAACACCATGATACTATGGGGTATCTCCCCCTTGGGACTCTATATCCCGCTAAACACACTTTACTGAAATACTAGAGTGGTGCGCGGGGCACCTACAAACTAAGTCATAATTAATCGAATGAGACTTGAAACTCGAGTATGACTCATGCTAGCATATAATCTCAAAATGAGAGCAAAAGATCTAATAATGCATATTATAATGATGAAGGGCTCATAACTTACTCGGGTCTATTTCAGGGGATCTTTCCCAATCAAGGAGAGCCTGAAGGATGACTACACTGACTTCTAGGACCTAGCTTAGGACAGTCTCAAACTTTATGATAGGTCTCGCCACATCCAAAGCACATATCACTACCGGCTTTACATACACCCTTATGATTCTTACCGCATTCTTCACACAACGGGTAGGTACGAAATTAACTAGTACTAATCTGATCTTTGGAGCTTGGCACTCTCTCAACTCTGACACCTCCAAACACAGGTGTGAGTACACTAGCTGAAGACGGAGCTGGAACTAAAAATATCTGACCATACTGAGAACTACTACCACCTTGAGACCCCAACTGCAAGAGACCACGACTTTCTATCTTGGCTCTTTTACTCTCTCTCTCTCTCTCTCTCATTCATCTTATCTGCCTCAATCTATTGTGCATGAATCATTAGCCTAGATAGGTCCATATCTCTATTGAGAATGGCAACTCTACACTCTTTCAACACATAACTCGATACACCAGACAAAGACTTACTCATACTCGCTCTAGGGTCAGCTACCAAGTTAGGAGCATACTTAGCTAATTGGCTAAACTTAAGACAATACTCTTTCACGGTCATGGAACCTTGCCTTAGGTTCATGAACTCCTCTGCCTTAGCCTCTCTCATCTCCAGAGGGAAATATCTATCTAGAAAGGCACTCTAAAACTCTAACCAAGTCATAAGATTTGCATTCTCCCCTCTACTCTCCTCCCACATCACTACCCAATCATGAGCAATATCTTTCAATCTATAAGATGCTAACTCAACACTTTCCCCCTCAGAAAATAGCATAATCTAGGTAATCTTCTTTATCTCCTCAAGAAATAACAATGGATCCTCACCTACTACTGACCTAAAGAATTTGGGTGGGTTCATTCTCATGAAGCAAAATCCCCATCTTTCTGAGGTGGGACTGCAGCCTGATGGTTTCCAGGAATATTAGTCACAACCTGGGCTAGCGTCTGGAAAGCTACCCGAAACTCTGCAGATACTCAAAACTGAAAACTGAATACTAATACATCAACATCCGTCTGAAAAGCCTCTCAACTTTCTGAACTGTGGATTTGATAGGATATGTCCCCAACTAACTCCGTCAACTGAAAAAATATAAACAAAATATAATGCAATAATAGTAAACTGAGATTCGTCCTTGAAAGAAAAGGACTCACTACCACTGCTGCTGACTGGAAATGAACTGATAGGGATACTCTGGATCCTGTGCCTCTGAACCTATGGTGTTAAATAAAACACCATAGCGCAAATGCGTCAATACAAAAATGTACCAAGTATGTAGATGAGGTAAGGCTAAATGCAAGGACTTATGCATGAACATAACTTAACTGAATAATATGCAAGAGCTGGATTAACATACATAAAGAATTTATAACTGTTGAACATACTGCACATACTGTTACTGATCATACTCGGAATAACTCTGGTAACTGATACTGAATATATGGAAATTCTAAAATTTCTGGACATACTGAGACTACGAGTATATAAAGCTTCTGAAACTGATAGCAACCCTAGTTAACAGGTTGTCTCCAAATCTGCTAATAATAAGAATGATTGACTGAAACTGAGATCAACCCTATCTAGCAGGTAGTCTCTGAATTTGTGGATAATAATACTACTTGATAAATGATTTTGAGATCTGATAACTAATTTTGAGATCGGCCTATCTAGCAGCGGATCTTCGAATTTGCAGATAATTATACATGATGGTCTGTATCTAACAGCCTTGCATTCTGTACACTGAACTGAGCTCTTTCTTAAAGTCTGAGGCTGATTCTAAAATTGAAACTGTGGGAAGTAGTCACTTAACTAACACGCCCCGACCTACCGTAGGTGGAGTCCAACCTGTGCCCCAGTTGGAAGGGTGTCAATACCGTGCCATAGGTAAATACAACTATATATGACCCTCATCTAATAAGTCCTCAAACGAGAATGGTGGAGCCCTCATTTAACAGGTCAAGCCACCTTATCTACCCTCATCTAGCAATTATGATATCTCTCATCCACCCTCATCTAGCAGGTATGATGTCTCAACCTACGCTGGCTACATAGTTCTGGAGCACAAGGATTGCATCTAAGGATCACACCCTCCACTAGTAGGTGAGTCCCCATCCTTGAGCTTGCTCGGTGCTAGTTTCTACTCCCAACAGAAAGACACTGATTTGATTCTTAACTGAACTTAGACTAAGCTGAATCTGATACTAATTATATTTCTCAAGATATCTGACTGAGTTACGATGAGATTACTTATTTCCGTATCTAACAAAAAGGTATCGAATCATAGCATCTGACTGACAATGTAGAGCTTGAATAGATAATTCAAATCACTTTTGAGATTAGAATTGAATCACTTGAATACTATTAGATCTGAGCTGATTACAATAACTGAGATGATAGAGCATGATTAAGCTCCACACTTGTCTGAAGTTACATAGTTCTATAGTTCACTGAGATATGAGAATCGTGGCTCGATTGGATTTATCGCAAAACTGACACAGGCTCTGGAGAACAGCTCCATTGTCGGGTATAAATACCCCTTGGACTCGATAAAATAAAAGTAAAATATAATCATTCTCACATCATCACGATCATCCATTCATCAACACAATCATTCATGCATCATTACAATTATTAAAGCATCTCCCCAATAATTTAGAAATCATAACATACTTTTCTCCTCAAAACCCCTAAGATATTGCATCAAGCATTTTGGAAACATAAACCTCTATTTACTATCATAATCACAAAAGGGCCACTTTAAGCATCTTGGGATAATAATCATATAATAATATAGGGGAAACATGGTATTAGATCGTACTTCATTCAGCAAGGTTTTACCTCAACTACTTCATACCTATATCGGTCTTAACATGTATTTGGATTTCACACCGCTTGGGAAACTTCATACTATCATGTCATAGTTTACTTGCTAATCACTTGGCATATATTAAAAACTTACCATATATCAAAGGGCACATAATGGGGAATTTACAACCATCACATCTACACTCGTTCACTAAGGTCCTTCAGCAAACACTAGATATGCATAGGTTCACACTTATTTGGGGAGTTCCTACTAGCATCGAATAATTCATTCATGTGGTCATTTTATCAAACACTAGGCATGTATAGACTAGCTCACAAATTGGGGCTTCCTATTCAACATGTTATAATGGCCCATATTCTTCTTCTAAGCTTTTATCAACCTATGGGAGACATACTCTGCTAAATTAACCAATTCTACACCCAAAAGTCATGAACACATCAACAATCGTAACATATAATCGTATCTTAGAAGTCATTAGATCACAATTTAACTACAATGCTTAATTTCTAGTCTCTAGGACTTTTTATCGAACACTTCATATGCGCAACTTAGGAATAAGTATAATAACCCAACTACTCATCACGAACAACCAAATTTACATGTTTCCACTCATATATTATCATAGATTCATACAAACCACATAAGTATCCCATCTTGGAGGCCACTCAATATCAATAACAAGTACATAATCCATTTACCACACAAATACCACATACTAAGGCCAAGGCTTGATAATCATATAGACAAACATGAACCATCAGTCAATCTTAGCAAGGACATCAACAACTCACAAGAATCATTAAAAATTCATAGACATAAATCTTGGAGATTTAGAAAAAGGTACTTGACCTTCTTGGATGAAAGGGACCCAAAAATCAACATCTACACACCTTGGGAAAACTCTTTCTTGAAAGCCTTTGGAAGAATTCTTGAATTTTGCTCTTGATTCTCTCTAAATTTTTTATGGAAAAAGAGAGAATTTTTTATTTTGAAAACCCTAGTTTTTGGGTGAAAGAAGAGAAAAGAAATGAGGCCTTTACCCCTTAAGTAGGTATTTATAGAGGTTGGGAAAAGAGTGGAAAAGGCCAAAATGCTCTTTAAAGAAAAAGAGTTGAAAACTGCTGATCGGGGTCTGTGACGGTCAAAGTGACGGTCCATCAGAGGGACTGACGGTCCACCAAGTCATCCGTCACTTGAGTACCAAAACTAGGGCATTTTGCCTCGATGTGATGGTCAAAGTGATGGTCCATCAGGGATCTGACGGTCCACCAAATTATCCATCACTTGAGGGTCAGGAATGGACCATTCTGTTTCATTCTGATGGACCCCTTGACGGTCCGTCAACTTTTTGGCGGTCCACCACTTTGGCCGTCACTAGAGGGCCAGAAAAGGGATGTTCTGTCTTGTCCTGATAGGACACTTGACGTCCACCAAGGACTTGGCGGTCCGCCAGGTCAATCGTCAAACCTAGACAATTCCGATACCGTTTAGTAAATCGGCCATAACTCCCTCGTCCGATGTTGAATTTTGATGAAATTTGTATTGATGGAAAGCTTATTCAATGCTCTACATGAAAAAAAGTATAAATTAGAGAAATACAATAAGACATAAACATCAATCACTTTGGAAGTCATACATATCCACTCAAAAGATGAATTTTGACTTAAGGAACGCTCGGGGTATTACAAACAACAAGAAGATTTGAATTTAATTCAAAATAATTATTGAACTTCATTTCTCGGTGTTGATGCAGAAGCATACTCGAGCTAGGAAAATTAGAGAAAATTTTTTCCAACACATCATGATTAGTGATATTTTTCCCTGCATAACTTTAACTGTGAAATTTCTAAACATTAAAAACTATACTCAATGATAGATTCAAAATCTTAAAGTCCCAATTGAGTCTACTCATAATATGCTTATGGAAGAATGACCAACTTCAAATGGTCATATCTATATTTTAAACTAGATATATTGGAAGGCCTGCTTACAGGCCCAACATTGTAATATTAAATTGAATTATAAATATTCAACTATTTTAAAAATTAATAATTTTTTTAAAGCACGACACAAATAGTAACATGAATTTCATTTTACAATATCTTTCTTTCTATTTCTATAAATCTAAATTATAACTCATAACTTTTTTTAAGTTTTCACAATTAAAATTAAGAATTTATGTGCACTTATAATCATTTTAACATTATGTCAAACAAATATATGTGATAAGATAATTAATGTCATGAATTAACTTCATTTGTTCCATGCTTATAAAGAATAAACCCTTAGTTGTACAGCAAAAGAGCGTCAAGGAGAATTCAGATATATGTGATACAATGTGCAACTTTAAAAGAAATCATAAACAAAGATTAATGTGGTAAAAATTAAAATAATTCAATAAGTTTTAAAATTATATTTTATATAACTCATTTTAATTAAAGGACATTAGATGGTAATAAGATGATAAATATGAGAATGTAATTCTACATAAATTATACATACTTTAAATATCTTCAATAAGAAAACAAATAATCTTCTTTACCTAGTATTATAAATAGAAGTAATAACATAATGTATTGTTAGAAGATAAGAACTAATTTTGTTAATATAGACCTATCTTATGTTGATTTTCATAATAAAACAACATAAAATTATATAAGATAACTTAGAAAAATGGAATAGAAAAAATACAAAATTAAATGAGTTTATGTGATAAATCATTAGTGTAAAGAAATTCAACACCATCAAATTCATTTATTCAATGTAATATACATTTTTTCTTATTTTGAAAATTTATAACGCTCATCTTTTATAAAAAAAAACGTTACTTAAAATTATCATCATAGTAAGAAGTTTTTAACATTATAACACATAAGAGGGTTGATTAAAATAATTTATCAATTAAGCATATAATTATAGTATCCTCATATAAATTTTAAAAAAACTTCACTTATATTAATTTTTTGAATTTAAAAAATCATACCTTATAATTACATTTAGACACATGAATGTTAGCAATTAATTATGCAAATAGAATTAATATGATTTTTTTTCTAGATATTTCTATTTTAATAAAATAAAATAAAATTTTCACATAAAATTTACTTAAGGTCAATATCTCATAAAAATTGTCTAGTTATCAATTTACAAAGAATTTTATAAAAAATTGTGTTTGAAAAAATGTGGAGTCAGCCTTAGTGTCACATCATTAGGCACACTTTGCATTCAGGAAAAGGTGCTTGCTTATTTTGTCATTTTAATCTTATGGCCAAATTTTGCATTTACATCATAGAAATAAATATTCTAATTTTTTTATAAAATAATAATTTTACCCTTGGTCGTCTTCCAACTCACTCTTCTATAATATAATAATTATTCCACAATACAAGAGGATCTTCATTGGTCAGATATTCCATATTCAAAACCCTCATCAAGGTGATAACATAGTAATATTAGTGTCTTGGCATGGTGTTTATTTGATGTGTGGTTTTTGTCTTTGATGATTTTGTCATACTCATCGCATCAAAATGAATTTTGACATCCAAATCCCACGATAGATAGATTTTTCCCAATATATTCATGACAGGAAATTCAAGCTTGGAATGATTTGACATTAATTAAGAAAAACAGAAATTCGTACCTTCAATAATTTCAAAGTATTTTCTCAAGATGGTTGAGATTCGTGTTGAAAACATATTATAAAATTAATACAATAAAGCAAATGCACCAGAGAAATGTATACTGAGAGAAACTGCTATTGTAGTGCCCTAAAAATCTATTTTGAGACATCACACGGTGCTTAGGACCACAAGTGATCCCAAGTTAACCCATGAACTAGCATACTGTAAGGTAACTAATTAAATATGTATACAATAGCTAAATTTACTATGCAGAAACATAAAAATAACATCTAACTAAAGTCCCCAGAGTAGGAGGACTCATCATCTGTTGGTTGGAATCTATAATTGTTTGATTCTGTCTGTACATACTACAACTTATACCTATATTATGAGACAATGTAGCACATAGATGTATATATGGATCAGTACTTTGAGGACGTACTAAGTATATAGGGATGAAATGTATAAGTAAAATATCATCTCATAATCATTATTTATAAAATGATGCATGCTAAATATAAATGAATCACATAAGCTGGAATATCTGAAATACTGAAATAATAAGAATCAAATCTTAATTTATAAATCTAGTAAGTCATAACATTTAGTTCTGAAAGTTGTACTTGTAATCTGTTTGTAAATCATACTGTCTAAGTGTAGAAAGACCTCACTTCTGAAGTCTAAAACATAAAGGTGAAATTTATAACTGTTATTTTTCTGTAAAGCATAATCTGAGTAAACTGTGAGCCTTTAAACTTAGTTTTCTAAAAGCTTTTATATTACTCTTTACTCTTTTAGAAATTTATAATCTAGTCTTTAAAACTCTTAGGGAAAACATTTTATCTAAAAAGTTATTCATTTTCTTTTACTAGCAGGGAGGTTCTCTTAACCGACATAAACCATGCGAGCTACATGGAGTCCAATGTATCGTCCTCCTAAGGAAAAAATCTAACATTGGGGAGAGGTGTCATACTCTTGCTAGGGAGTATAACCTACTTTCCATGTGATCGTTCACAAGCTAAATCTTTCATCCATACAGAAATGCGAATAATCTCATAATATGTACCTACGTTGGCTAGTAGTTATGTGGAAGATAAGGCACGCTAATCCTACACTTCCCGCTCGGCACTAGATACTACTCCCTTTAAAACTGTATGCTCACTCTATTGGAAATCCACTTTAATATCTAGTATAAAGGTTTATTACGAAACCATTTATGCTATTATAAGAATCATTTTGTAAATAAAGTTGATCTGAATTCTATAATTTGTAATAATCTGAAAAGTGGATTCCATAGGTAATCCGATGATCGAAAGCTCAAATCTTTACTGAAAATCTGTAAATAATCTGATAATAGGAAGCTTAAGCATCATCTTCCTTAAAATAATAATATTCAATCTTGGGGTGGTAACCCATGCTTTAATCTCATGCCAAAACATCATAATAATCATGCTTGATACTGAAAACAAAGATAATTCATTTCAAAATCTATAAATTACTACAATAGGCATGAAAATATGAAAATAGACATGTAATTCGACTTCAAAATTACTTTAAATCTCAAACTCTTGCAAAGAGAAATAATGGGTATGAACCCGAATTCAAATCCCATGAATAATCATTGAAAATCATATAACTTTCAAATAAAAACTTGGTTTTGGGCACAAGGATGGAAGAAGATCCTTTTCCATAAACCCCACATACCTTGGTAGATGATTAGATGGAGAAACTTGAATTATTGATTCTTATTTGAGTTCTTGAAGATGGATTCTTGCTTATCTTTCCTTGGGAATCCTCAATCTTAAGCTTTATTGGAGAATCAATGGAGGATTTTGATTTCTTGGAGAAGAGGTTTTAGAGCTCTAGGGTTTTGCTTTTGAAGAGAATGATGAATAATGAGCACAAAGTGCTTTGAATATGATAAATCTTGTGTTTTGGACGGATTAGGGCTTCGAGAATTTACCAAAATACCTTTTTTAAACTTTTAAGCGGAACTGGAAAAAGCAATATTTTTCAAACTGGCAGGCCACCGCAACACGCCACTATCGAGGTGGCTTACTGCAAAGTAGACGTGTGGGAACTGGGCGGACTCCGCGATGCGCCACAATTGCAGTGCCCCTTTTAAATGCCATTATGGCCACTGGCGCGATGCACTAGTATCGCATTGGGCTACTAGATTTTGACAATTGGGAATTTGGACCTCTCCGCGATGCGCCAATATCACGGAGTTCCACTAGAATTGACAATTATAAAATTTTCCTTCACTGCAACGCAGTGGTTCCTCGGGTGGGACACTGCCAAAATAAAAATGCTCTAACTCCTCAACCAAATATCGAATTTGGGCGAATTTAGTATCGATGAAAAACTTATTCAATTTCCCACACAATAGAAAGTCTAAATCTGGAAAATACCGCATGAAATAAAAGGTATTCATCTTTGACATTCTAGGGATGGTTTTAAGCTAGAAAAAATGTGGGGTGTTACAATATCTCCCCCTTGAGAACGTTTATCCTTAATGTGGCTAATTAAGCTAAAAATACTGAGGACTCTAAGGCTTTAGGCTATTATGCTCAACTGAAATAAACTATATGGCTGGATCTCAATATAGTGAGCTACTGAACTGATCTGCGAGTGCATGAATTCACATGAAAATAGATATATGGCAGAGATAGAAATGAGAGCATCAACTTATGAGTAACCATTACCTTAGGCTGGATCTGATTTCATGATAAAAAAAAATATGAGAGGTTTATGACATGAAAACTCAGGGTATTACAATATCTCCCCCTTGGGATCGTTCGTCCCTGAATGATACTAATTTGGTTGAAATACTAAGAAAAGACTGGGATGATACATAGGATACTTACGGACTGAATTATGACTTAATATCTGAATTTAAAACTAATGCCTAATGTATATACTGAGCTAAATTTGCAATTTACCTGGATACGAATAAACTACCTCTTGAAATGGCCATATTCATAAAATTTTACGTAGTAAGACTAGACTAAATCGGAAGATGGAAAGCTATAGAAATTTTTCTGTCCAACTGTTAAACTGGATTACTGACTATATGGACTGAATCATACTGAATGCTAATACTTAGATGGAGTATTTCTCCAACACTCTTCTAAGAAATTTCTAATGATATTAGGGAGCAAGGAACTTTGGGCATGACCTGAACAAAACATCTAAATAAGAAATCACAACATTGCTGCCACTCTATCACATGGAACATAGACCCATAAATCATAAGCTAGGATAGAATTACTAGGCCTTAAGCAATGCACCTTCTTACTTTCAAGTTTAGCAATACTTCTCAAACACTCCATCAACTATACTATTCCCCTCAAATACCATACTCGTTTGATTTAACTTATAATTCTCACATGGGCATTGATAAATCGTCTTCTAAAGTCAAAACTGAACTAAATCCTCTCACTCAAAATCACAAGGTAACACCATAATACTTGTTTGAACCATGGATTCAATACCCCAAGCATTGTCATAACTACTCACTCTAGGACGATTCTTCTTATCACTTTAATAACTAAATTCAACCTCTTACTAGAAATTAATTAATGCACCACACACCTATCTTTTTATACACCAACATGGCGTTCAAGCCTATCTTCATAACCACATATGCACTTCTAAACAAATACCCATAAGAGCATCTTTCTTATATTCTCTAATACATCTATCAATAACAACTTTCATGTACTAATCTTAGGAAGACACGTATAGAAATATTCTCAACTAACCAAGTCATACACAAAAAGCTTCACCTCAATATTTCTTCATTTATAGACTTACATAAAACTAGCATACAACCATCTTTCCCAATATAACACATCTACACTCTCCTATTTATGCAACTGTTCATCATCACTATCTTGATCTAAGGGAAGGTCACTAAAAGGTTGGGAATACTAGGGCCTGAAACATGAAGGGATACCAAGCATAACTTGACGCTTTACCGAGGCATGGGAAAAAGAGTGTTCACGATATGGATTCATTAAAGAGATCAAATATGAGGACATACATGATATAAATCTGAATTTTTCTGATCGCTAAGATTGTTGCATGAGTACTGGAACTGAACATACTATAAAGGATAAGTGTGTGAGTCATAAGTTGTATGACCTAAATTTTAGAGTTCATAACTTTATAGAATATGATCCGAACTGCTGAATGAACTGGAACTCCTCGTACTAGGAACTGGGAGAGTACGTGATTCTCTATTATATGCATGAGCATGAACTATGTTCATAGAACTAACATTTAAGGCATGAGTAGATATTGGAATACTGAAATACGAACAGTTAAATAAGAATGGATTGGGCATCATCCTCCCTTTCTGATGTTCTATAACATACTGGCATCACTACTAGAATCTAAGAGCTTAACTCGGCTTCTCGTTCTATCATCTCCCTCTTAGATTTAAGCCATCATTCAAAGTCTGAGGAACCCTTCACTAAAATCTACATTGGACTACACTCACTGCACTCTAGATTCTGGAACACAATAATACATGCAAATAATAAACCTACTCTAAAATACTACACCTGAAAGTGTAAAACTTACTTCTAATACTTCCTTCAGCGGTACAACTCTATCTATCTATAGCACTACTAATCATCATATAATATCTTAAACACTTACTAACAATCTTCATGATTATCACCATATCCTGAGTTCACACCATCTAAAGCTTCAACTCTCATTTCTATTCGCTCAATCTCCAAAGATTCAAACTTAGATTCTAACACTTAACATGGATATCTTCATCCTTTAATGAATCATATTGCCTCCACCATAGACTACTAATATCACATCTCTAAACTTATATTTCTAAACCACAAGAATTAAGATCATACCAAAAAGGCTCAACATCATCTATCAATAACTCATCTCCTAAACTTAGCTATTAAGAACATCATACACTATATATAACTAGTCTCCTTCCTCTTAGAAATTCAATGATACCACCAACCATACAAAACATGTAATAACCATAGAAAATAAAGCAACCTCATATCACCTTGGGCATACTTCTTCATCATTCGTACAACATCATACTTAATTACTAAAAATGGACTCAAACTCTTGTACATATTGTTCAATCCTACTAGATCACTTCCATATAACTAGCACCACTAACCAAGGAAATCATTACATCCACCTCGATGGCCAACAACTGTTCAAACTTAATATCTAGTGCTAAACATAATTTAACAACCCACCTTACATACTATTCTCACTTGGAATCTATACAATAAAACATC